>NW_028290791.1:0-168000 GCF_964205215.1 Stylophora pistillata | reverse complement strand
CTGCCGTGACTTGCAGGAGGTGCGCGCCTACTCTCCACCTCCCCTGGGACTATCTAGTGCACGCGGGAATCCATTTTAGCCGCGTGGTGATGTGTTTCGTGGAAGTGGCAGGCGTGAGTACAAGGCTCACCCCTTCCTCTTGCACAGCCTCCACTCTCACGCATGCCACTCCGTCGCCCGTGATATCCCGGAGTTGCGCGTCTATTGCCGAGGTTCCCCTGGGTCTAGTGCACCTGGGATTTCATTTTGGAGGCGTTGTCATGCATTTCGTGGAAGTGGCAGGCGTGAGTACAAGGCTCACCGCCTTCTTTAGCACATGTGCCTCGTAGTGCACAGCCTCTCACTCGGAGGCGTGCCACCACGGCTGCCGTGATTTGGCAGGAGGTGCGCGCCTACTCTCCAACTCCCCTGGGACTATCTAGTGCACGCGGGAATCCATTTTAGCCGCGTGGTGATGTGTTTCGTGGAAGTGGCAGGCGTGAGTACAAGGCTCACCCCTTCCTCTTGCACAGCCTCCCACTCTCTCGCATGCCACTCCGTCGCCCGTCATATCCCGGAGTTGCGCATCTATTGCCGAGGTTCCCCTGGGTCTAGTGCACCTGGGATTTCATTTTGGAGGCGTTGTCATGCGTTTCGTGGAAGTGGCAAGCGTGAGTACAAGGCTCACCGCCTTCTTTAACACATGTGCCTCATAGTGCACAGCCTCTCACTCGGAGGCGTGTCACCAGGGCTGCCGTGACTTGCAGGAGGTGCGCGCCTACCCCCCAACTCCCCTGGGAGTATCTAGTGCACGCGGGAATCCATTTTAGCCGCGTGGTGATGTGTTTCGTGGAAGTGGCAGGCGTGAGTAGAAGACTCACCGCCTTCTTTAGCACATGTGCCTCACAGTGCACAGCCTCTCACTGGCAGGCGTGCCACTACGGCTCCCGTGATTTGGCAGGAGGTGCGCGCCTACTCTCCAACTCCCCTGGGACTATCTAGTGCACCCGGCAATCCGTTTTGGCCGCGTGGTGATGTGTTTCGTGGAAGTAGCAGGCGTGAGTACAAGACTCACCGCCTTCCTCTTGCAGAGCCTCCCACTCTCACGCATGCCACTCCGTCGCCCGTGATATCCCGGAGTTGCGCGTCTAATGCCGAGGTTCCCCTGGGTCTAGTGCACCTGGGATTTCATTTTGGAGGCGTTGTCATGCATTTCGTGGAAGTGGCAGGCGTGACTACAAGGCTCACCGCCTTCTTTAGCACATGTGCCTCATAGTGCAGAGCCTCTCACTCGGAGGCGTGCCACCAGGGCTGCCGTGACTTGCAGGAGGTGCGCGCCTACCCCCCAACTCCCTTGGGAGTATCTAGTGCACGCGGGAATCCATTTTAGCCGCGGGGTGATGTGTTTCGTGGAAGTGGCAGGCGTGAGTACAAGGCTCGCCGCCTTCTTTAGCACATGTGCCTCATAGTGCACAGCCTCTTACTCGGAGGCGTGCCACCACGGCTGCCGTGATTTGGCAGGAGGTGCGCGCCTACTCTCCAACTCCCCTGGGACTATCTAGTGCACGCGGGAATCCATTTTAGCCGCGTGGTGATGTGTTTCGTGGAAGTGGCAGGCGTGAGTACAAGGCTCACCCCTTCCTCTTGCACAGCCTCCCACTCTCACGCATGCCACTCCGTCGCTCGTTATATGCCGGAGTTGCGCGTCTATTGCCGAGGTTCCCCTGGGTCTAGTGCACCTGGGATTTCATTTTGGAGGCGTTGTCATGCGTTTCGTGGAAGTGGCAGAGGTGAGTACAAGGCTCACCGCCTTCTTTAGCACATATGCCCCATAGTGCACAGCCTCTCACTCGGAGGCGTGCCACCAGGGCTGCCGTGACTTGCAGGAGGTGCGCGCCTACTCTCCACCTCCCCTGGGACTATCTAGTGCACGCTGGAATCCATTTTAGCCGCGTGGTGATGTGTTTCGTGGAAGTGGCAGGCGTGAGTACAAGGCTCACCCCTTCCTCTTGCACAGCCTCCCACTCTCACGCATGCCACTCCGTCGCCCGTGATATCCCGGAGTTGCGCGTCTATTGCCGAGGTCCCCCTGGGTCTAGTGCACCTGGGATTTCATTTTGGAGGCGTTGTCATGCATTTCGTGGAAGTGGCAGGCGTGAGTACAAGGCTCACCGCCTTCTTTAGCACATGTGCCTCATAGTGCACAGCCTCTCACTCGGAGGCGTGCCACCACGGCTGCCGTGATTTGGCAGGAGGTGCGCGCCTACTCTCCAACTCCCCTGGGACTATCTAGTGCACGCGGGAATCCATTTTAGCCGCGTGGTGATGTGTTTCGTGGAAGTGGCAGGCGTGAGTACAAGGCTCACCCCTTCCTCTTGCACAGCCTCCCACTCTCTCGCATGCCAATCCGTCGCCCGTCATATCCCGGAGTTGCGCATCTATTGCCGAGGTTCCCCTGGGTCTAGTGCACCTGGGATTTCATTTTGGAGGCGTTGTCATGCGTTTCGTGGAAGTGGCAAGCGTGAGTACAAGGCTCACCGCCTTCTTTAGCACATGTGCCTCATAGTGCACAGCCTCTCACTCGGAGGCGTGTCACCAGGGCTGCCGTGACTTGCAGGAGGTGCGCGCCTACCCCCCAACTCCCCTGGGAGTATCTAGTGCACGCGGGAATCCATTTTAGCCGCGTGGTGATGTGTTTCGTGGAAGTGGCAGGTGTGAGTAGAAGACTCACCGCCTTCTTTAGCACATGTGCCTCACAGTGCACAGCCTCTCACTGGCAGGCGTGCCACTACGGCTCCCGGGATTTGACAGGAGGTGCGCGCCTACTCTCCAACTCCCCTGGGACTATCTAGTGCACCCGGCAATCCGTTTTGGCCGCGTGGTGATGTGTTTCGTGGAAGTAGCAGGCGTGAGTACAAGACTCACCGCCTTCCTCTTGCAGAGCCTCCCACTCTCACGCATGCCACTCCGTCGCCCGTGATATCCCGGAGTTGCGCGTCTAATGCCGAGGTTCCCCTGGGTCTAGTGCACCTGGGATTTCATTTTGGAGGCGTTGTCATGCATTTCGTGGAAGTGGCAGGCGTGACTACAAGGCTCACCGCCTTCTTTACCACATGTGCCTCATAGTGCAGAGCCTCTCACTCGGAGGCGTGCCACCAGGGCTGCCGTGACTTGCAGGAGGTGCGCGCCTACCCCCCAACTCCCTTGGGAGTATCTAGTGCACGCGGGAATCCATTTTAGCCGCGGGGTGATGTGTTTCGTGGAAGTGGCAGGCGTGAGTACAAGGCTCGCCGCCTTCTTTAGCACATGTGCCTCATAGTGCACAGCCTCTTACTCGGAGGCGTGCCACCACGGCTGCCGTGATTTGGCAGGAAGTGCGCGCCTACTCTCCAACTCCCCTGGGACTATCTAGTGCACGCGGGAATCCATTTTAGCCGCGTGGTGATGTGTTTCGTGGAAGTGGCAGGCGTGAGTACAAGGCTCACCCCTTCCTCTTGCACAGCCTCCCACTCTCACGCATGCCACTCCGTCGCTCGTGATATGCCGGAGTTGCGCGTCTATTGTCGAGGTTCCCCTGGGTCTAGTGCACCTGGGATTTCATTTTGGAGGCGTTGTCATGCGTTTCGTGGAAGTGGCAGAGGTGAGTACAAGGCTCACCGCCTTCTTTAGCACATATGCCCCATAGTGCACAGCCTCTCACTCGGAGGCGTGCCACCAGGGCTGCCGTGACTTGCAGGAGGTGCGCGCCTACTCTCCACCTCCCCTGGGACTATCTAGTGCACGCTGGAATCCATTTTAGCCGCGTGGTGATGTGTTTCGTGGAAGTGGCAGGCGTGAGTACAAGGCTCACCCCTTCCTCTTGCACAGCCTCCCACTCTCACGCATGCCACTCCGTCGCCCGTCATATCCCGGAGTTCCGCGTCTATTGCCGAGGCTCCCCTGGGTCTAGTGCACCTGGGATTTCATTTTGGAGGCGTTGTCATGCGTTTCGTGGAAGTGGCAGGCGTGAGTACAAGGCTCACCGCCTTCTTTAGCACATGTGCCTCATAGTGCACAGCCTCTCACTCGGAGGCGTGCCACCACGGCTGCCGTGACTTGGCAGGAGGTGCGCGCCTACTCTCCAACTCCCCTGGGACTATCTAGTGCACGCGGGAATCCATTTTAGCCGCGTGGTGATGTGTTTCGTGGAAGTGGCAGGCGTGAGTACAAGGCTCACCCCTTCCTCTTGCACAGCCTCCCACTCTCACGCATGCCACTCCGTCGCCCGTCATATCCCGGAGTTGCGCGTCTATTGCCGATGCTCCCCTGGGTCTAGTGCACCTGGGATTTTATTTTGGAGGTGTTGTCATGCGTTTCGTGGAAGTGGCAGGCGTGAGTAGAAGGCTCACCGCCTTCTTTAGCACATGTGCCTCATAGTGCACAGCCTCTCACTCGGAGGCGTGCCACCACGGCTGCCGTGACTTGCAGGAGGTGCGCGCCTACTCTCCACCTCCCGTGGGACTATCTAGTGGACGCGGGAATCCATTTTAGCCGCGTGGTGATGTGTTTCGTGGAAGTGGCAGGCGTGAGTATAAGGCTCACCCCTTCCTCTTGCACAGCCTCCCACTCTCACGCATGCCACTCCGTCGCCCGTGATATCCCGGAGTTGCGCGTCTATTGCCGAGGTTCCCCTGGGTCTAGTGCACCTGGGATTTCATTTTGGAGGCGTTGTCATGCATTTCGTGGAAGTGGCAGGCGTGAGTACAAGGCTCACCGCCTTCTTTAGCACATGTGCCTCGTAGTGCACAGCCTCTCACTCGGAGGCGTGCCACCACGGCTGCCGTGATTTGGCAGGAGGTGCGCGCTTACTCTCCAACTCCCCTGGGACTATCTAGTGCACGCGGGAATCCATTTTAGCCGCGTGGTGATGTGTTTCGTGGAAGTGGCAGGCGTGAGTACAAGGCTCACCCCTTCCTCTTGCACAGCCTCCCACTCTCACGCATGCCACTCCGTCGCCCGTCATATCCCGGAGTTGCGCATCTATTGCCGAGGTTCCCCTGGGTCTAATGCACCTGGGATTTCTTTCTGGAGGCGTTGTCATGCGTTTCGTGGAAGTGGCAGGCGTGAGTACAAGGCTCACCGCCTTCTTTAGCACATGTGCCTCATAGTGCACAGCCTCTCACTCGGAGGCGTGCCACCAGGGCTGCCGTGACTTGCAGGAGGTGCGCGCTTGACCCCCAACTCCCTTGGGAGTATCTAGTGCACGCGGGAATCCATTTTAGCCGCGGGGTGATGTGTTTCGTGGAAGTGGCAGGCGTGAGTACAAGGCTCACCGCCTTCTTTAGCACATGTGCCTCATAGTGCACAGCCTCTCACTCGGAGGCGTGCCACCACGGCTGCCGTGACTTGGCAGGAGGTGCGCGCCTACTCTCCAACTTCCCTGGGACTATCTAGTGCACGCGGGAATCCATTTTAGCCGCGTGGTGATGTGTTTCGTGGAAGTGGCAGGCGTGAGTACAAGGCTCACCCCTTCCTCTTGCACAGCCTCCCACTCTCACGCATGCCACTCCGTCGCCCGTCATATCCCGGAGTTGCGCGTCTATTGCCGAGGCTCCCCTGGGTCTAGTGCACCTGGGTTTTCATTTTGGAGGCGTTGTCATGCATTTCGTGGAAGTGGCAGGCGTGAGTACAAGGCTCACCGCCTTCTTTAGCACATGTGCCTCGTAGTGCACAGCCTCTCACTCGGAGGCGTGCCACCACGGCTGCCGTGCTTTGGCAGGAGGTGCGCGCCTACTCTCCAACTCTCCTGAGACTATCTAGTGCACGCGGGAATCCATTGTAGCCGCGTGGTGATGTGTTTCGTGGAAGTGGCAGGCGTGAGTACAAGGCTCACCCCTTCCTCTTGCACAGCCTCCCACTCTCACGCATGCCACTCCGTCGCCCGTGATATCCCGGAGTTGCGCGTCTATTTCCGAGGTTCCCCTGGGTCTAGTGCACCTGGGATTTCATTTTGGAGGCGTTGTCATGCATTTCGTGGAAGTGGCAGGCGTGAGTACAAGGCTCACCGCCTTCTTTAGCACATGTGCCTCGTAGTGCACAGCCTCTCACTCGGAGGCGTGCCACCACGGCTGCCGTGATTTGGCAGGAATTGCGCGCCTACTCTCCAACTCCCCTGGGACTATCTAGTGCACGCGGGAATCCATTTTAGCCGCGTGGTGATGTGTTTCGTGGAAGTGGCAGGCGTGAGTACAAGGCTCATTCCTACCTCTTGCACAGCCTCCCACTCTCACGCATGCCACTCCGTCGCCCGTCATATCCCGGAGTTGCGCATCTATTGCCGAGGTTTCCCTGGGTCTAGTGCACCTGGGATTTCATTTTGGAGGCGTTGTCATGCGTTTCGTGGAAGTGGCAGGCGTGAGTACAAGGCTCACCGCCTTCTTTAGCACATGTGCCTCATAGTGCACAGCCTCTCACTCGGAGGCGTGCCACCAGGGCTGCCGTGACTTGCAGGAGGTGCGCGCCTACCCCCCAACTCCCCTGGGAGTATCTAGTGCACGCGGGAATCCATTTTAGCCGCGTGGTGATGTGTTTCGTGGAAGTGGCAGGCGTGAGTACAAGGCTCACCGCCTTCTTTAGCACATGTGCCTCATAGTGCACAGCCTCTCACTCGGAGGCGTGCCACCACGGCTGTCGTGACTTGGCAGGAGGTGCGCGCCTACTCTCCAACTCCCCTGGGACTATCTAGTGCACGCGGGAATCCATTTTAGCCGCGTGGTGATGTGTTTCGTGGAAGTGGCAGGCGTGAGTACAAGGCTCACCCCTTCCTCCTGCACAGCCTCCCACTCTCACGCATGCCACTCCGTCGCCCGTCATATCCCGGAGTTGCGCGTCTATTGCCGAGGCTCCCCTGGGTGTAGTGCACCTGGGATTTCATTTTGGAGGCGTTGTCATGCGTTTCGTGGAAGTGGCAGGCGTGAGTACAAGGCTCACCGCCTTCTTTAGCATATGTGCCTCATAGTGCACAGCCTCTCACTCGGAGGCGTGCCACCACGGCTGCCGTTACTTGCAGGAGGTGCGCGCCTACTCTCCACCCCCCGTGGGACTATCTAGTGGACGCGGGAATCCATTTTAGCCGCGTGGTGATGTGTTTCGTGGAAGTGGCAGGCGTGAGTACAAGGCTCACCCCTTCCTCTTGCACAGCCTCCCACTCTCACGCATGCCACTCCGTCGCTCGTGATATGCCGGAGTTGCGCGTCTATTGCCGAGGTTCCCCTGGGTCTAGTGCACCTGGGATTTCATTTTGGAGGCGTTGTCATGCGTTTCGTGGAAGTGGCAGGCGTGAGTACAAGGCTCACCGCCTTCTTTAGCACATGTGCCCCATAGTGCACAGCCTCTCACTCGGAGGCGTGCCACCAGGGCTGCCGTGACTTGCAGGAGGTGCGCGCCTACTCTCCACCTCCCCTGGGACTATCTAGTGCACGCGGGAATCCATTTTAGCCGCGTGGTGATGTGTTTCGTGGAAGTGGCAGGCGTGAGTACAAGGCTCACCCCTTCCTCTTGCACAGCCTTCCACTCTCACGCATGCCACTCCGTCGCCCGTGATATCCCGGAGTTGCGCGTCTATTGCCGGGGTTCCCCTGGGTCTAGTGCACCTGGGATTTCATTTTGGAGGCGTTGTCATGCATTTCGTGGAAGTGGCAGGCGTGAGTACAAGGCTCACCGCCTTCTTTAGCACATGTGCCTCGTAGTGCACAGCCTCTCACTCGGAGGCGTGCCACCACGGCTGCCGTGATTTGGCAGGAGGTGCGCGCCTACTCTCCAACTCCCCTGGGACTATCTAGTGCACGCGGGAATCCATTTTAGCCGCGTGGTGATGTGTTTCGTGGAAGTGGCAGGCGTGAGTACAAGGCTCACCCCTTCCTCTTGCACAGCCTCCCACTCTCACGCATGCCACTCCGTCGCTCGTGATATGCCGGAGTTGCAAGTCTATTGCCGAGGTTCCCCTGGGTCTAGTGCACCTGGGATTTCATTTTGGAGGCGTTGTCATGCGTTTCGTGGAAGTGGCAGGCGTGAGTACAAGGCTCACCCCCTTCTTTAGCACATGTGCCCCATAGTGCACAGCCTCTCACTCGGAGGCGTGCCACCAGGGCTGCCGTGACTTGCAGGAGGTGCGCGCCTACTCTCCACCTCCCGTGGGACTATCTAGTGGACGCGGGAGTCCATTTTAGCCGCGTGGTGATGTGTTTCGTGGAAGTGGCAGGCGTGAGTACAAGGCTCACCCCTTCCTCTTGCACAGCCTCCCACTCTCACGCATGCCACTCCGTCGCCCGTGATATCCCGGAGTTGCGCGTCTATTGCCGAGGTTCCCCTGGGTCTAGTGCACCTGGGATTTCATTTTGGAGGCGTTGTCATGCATTTCGTGGAAGTGGCAGGCGTGAGTACAAGGCTCACCGCCTTCTTTAGCACATGTGCCTCGTAGTGCACAGCCTCCCACTCTCACGCATGCCACTCCGTCGCCCGTCATATCCCGGAGTTGCGCATCTATTGCCGAGGTTCCCCTGGCTCTAGTGCACCTGGGATTTCATTTTGGAGGCGTTGTCATGCGTTTCGTGGAAGTGGCAGGCGTGAGTACAAGGCTCACCGCCTTCTTTAGCACATGTGCCTCATAGTGCACAGCCTCTCACTCGGAGGCGTGCCACCAGGGCTGCCGTGACTTGCAGGAGGTGCGCGCCTACCCCCCAACTCCCCTGGGAGTATCTAGTGCACGCGGGAATCCATTTTAGCCGCGTGGTGATGTGTTTCGTGGAAGTGGCAGGCGTGAGTAGAAGACTCACCGCCTTCTTTAGCACATGTGCCTCACAGTGCACAGCCTCTCACTGGCAGGCGTGCCACCACGGCTCCCGTGATTTGGCAGGAGGTGCGCGCCTACTCTCCAACTCCCCTGGGACTATCTAGTGCACCCGGCAATCCGTTTTGGCCGCGTGGTGATGTGTTTCGTGGAAGTAGCAGGCGTGAGTACAAGACTCACCGCCTTCCTCTTGCAGAGCCTCCCACTCTCACGCATGCCACTCCGTCGCACGTGATATCCCGCAGTTGCGCGTCTAATACCGAGGTTCCCCTGGGTCTAGTGCACCTGGGATTTCATTTTGGAGGCGTTGTCATGCATTTCGTGGAAGTGGCTGGCGTGACTACAAGGCTCACCGCCTTCTTTAGCACATGTGCCTCATAGTGCACAGCCTCTCACTCGGAGGCGTGCCACTAGGGCTGCCGTGACTTGCAGGAGGTGCGCGCCTAACCCCAACTCCCTTGGGAGTATCTAGTGCACGCGGGAATCCATTTTAGCCGCGGGGTGATGTGTTTCGTGGAAGTGGCAGGCGTGAGTACAAGGCTCACCCCTTCCTCTTGCACAGCCTCCCACTCTCACGTGTGCCACTCCGTCGCCCGTGATATCCCGGAGTTGCGCGTCTATTGCCGAGGTTCCCCTGGGTCTAGTGCACCTGGGATTTCATTTTGGAGGCGTTGTCATGCATTTCGTGGAAGTGGCAGGCGTGAGTACAAGGCTCACCGCCTTCTTTAGCACATGTGCCTCATAGTGCACAGCCTCTCACTCGGAGGCGTGCCACCACGGCTGCCGTGATTTGGCAGGAGGTGCGCGCCTACTCTCCAACTCCCCTGGGACTATCTAGTGCACGCGGGAATCCATTTTAGCCGCGTGGTGATGTGTTTCGTGGAAGTGGCAGGCGTGAGTACAAGGCTCACCCCTTCCTCTTGCACAGCCTTCCACTCTCACTCATGCCACTCCGTCGCCCGTCATATCCCGGAGTTGCGCATCTATTGCCGAGGTTCCCCTAGGTCTAGTGCACCTGGGATTTCATTTTGGAGGCGTTGTCATGCGTTTCGTGGAAGTGGCAGGCGTGAGTACAAGGCTCACCGCCTTCTTTAGCACATGTGCCTCATAGTGCACAGCCTCTCACTCGGAGGCGTGCCACCAGGGCTGCCGTGACTTGCAGGAGGTGCGCGCCTACCCCCCAACTCCCCTGGGAGTATCTAGTGCACGCGGGAATCCATTTTAGCCGCGTGGTGATGTGTTTCGTGGAAGTGGCAGGCGTGAGTAGAAGACTCACCGCCTTCTTTAGCACATGTGCCTCACATTGCACAGCCTCTCACTGGCAGGCGTGCCACTACGGCTCCCGTGATTTCGCAGGAGGTGCGCGCCTACTCTCCAACTCCCCTGGGACTATCTAGTGCACCCGGGAATCCGTTTTGGCCGCGTGGTGATGTGTTTCGTGGAAGTAGCAGGCGTGAGTACAAGACTCACCGCCTTCCTCTTGCACAGCCTCCCACTCTCACGTGTGCCACTCCGTCGCCCGTGATATCCCGGAGTTGCGCGTCTATTGCCGAGGTTCCCCTGGGTCTAGTGCACCTGGGATTTCATTTTGGAGGCGTTGTCATGCATTTCGTGGAAGTGGCAGGCGTGAGTACAAGGCTCACCGCCTTCTTTAGCACATGTGCCTCATAGTGCACAGCCTCTCACTCGGAGGCGTGCCACCACGGCTGCCGTGATTTGGCAGGAGGTGCGCGCCTACTCTCCAACTCCCCTGGGACTATCTAGTGCACGCGGGAATCCATTTTAGCCGCGTGGTGATGTGTTTCGTGGAAGTGGCAGGCGTGAGTACAAGGCTCACCCCTTCCTCTTGCACAGCCTTCCACTCTCACTCATGCCACTCCGTCGCCCGTCATATCCCGGAGTTGCGCATCTATTGCCGAGGTTCCCCTAGGTCTAGTGCACCTGGGATTTCATTTTGGAGGCGTTGTCATGCGTTTCGTGGAAGTGGCAGGCGTGAGTACAAGGCTCACCGCCTTCTTTAGCACATGTGCCTCATAGTGCACAGCCTCTCACTCGGAGGCGTGCCACCAGGGCTGCCGTGACTTGCAGGAGGTGCGCGCCTACTCTCCACCTCCCGTGGGACTATCTAGTGGACGCGGGAATCCATTTTAGCCGCGTGGTGATGTGTTTCGTGGAAGTGGCAGCCGTGAGTATAAGGCTCACCCCTTCCTCTTGCACAGCGTCCCACTCTCACGCATGCCACTCCGTCGCTCGTGATATGCCGGAGTTGCGCGTCTATTGCCGAGGTTCCCCTGGGTCTAGTGCACCTGGGATTTCATTTTGGAGGCGTTGTCATGCGTTTCGTGGAAGTGACAGGCGTGAGTACAAGGCTCACCGCCTTCTTTAGCACATGTGCCCCATAGTGCACAGCCTCTCACTCGGAGGCGTGCCACCAGGGCTGCCGTGACTTGCAGGAGGTGCGCGCCTACTCTCCACCTCAACTGGGACTATCTAGTGCACGCGGGAATCCATTTTAGCCGCGTGGTGATGTGTTTTGTGGAAGTGGCAGGCGTGAGTACAAGGCTCACCCCTTCCTCTTGCACAGCCTCCCACTCTCACGCATGCCACTCCCTCGCCCGTGATATCCCGGAGTTGCGCGTCTATTGCCGAGGTTTCCCTGGGTCTAGTGCACCTGGGATTTCATTTTGGAGGCGTTGTCATGCATTTCGTGGAAGTGGCAGGCGTAAGTACAAGGCTCACCGCCTTCTTTAGCACATGTGCCTCGTAGTGCACAGCCTCTCACTCGGAGGCGTGCCACCACGGCTGCCGTGATTTGGCAGGAGGTGCGCGCCTACTCTCCAACTCCTCTGGGACTATCTAGTGCACGCGGGAATCCATTTTAGCCGCGTGGTGATGTGTTTCGTGGAAGTGGCAGGCGTGAGTACAAGGCTCACCCCTTCCTCTTGCACAGCCTCCCACTCTCACGCATGCCACTCCGTCGCCCGTCATATCCCGGAGTTGCGCATCTATTGCCGAAGTTCCCCTGGGTCTAGTGCACCTGGGATTTCTTTTTGGAGGCGTTGTCATGCGTTTCGTGGAAGTGGCAGGCGTGAGTACAAGGCTCACCGCCTTCTTTAGCACATGTGCCTCATAGTGCACAGCCTCTCACTCGGAGGCGTGCCACCACGGCTGCCGTGACTTGGCAGGAGGTGCGCGCCTACTCTCCAACTCCCCTGGGACTATCTAGTGCACGCGGGAATCCATTTTAGCCGCGTGGTGATGTGTTTCGTGGAAGTGGCAGGCGTGAGTACAAGGCTCACCCCTTCCTCTTGCACAGCCTCCCAATCTCACGCATGCCACTCCGTCGCCCGTGATATCCCGGAGTTGCGCGTCTATTGCCGAGGCTCCCCTGGGTCTAGTGCACCTGGGTTTTCATTTTGGAGGCGTTGTCATGCATTTCGTGGAAGTGGCAGGCGTGAGTACAAGGCTCACCGCCTTCTTTAGCACATGTGCCTCGTAGTGCACAGCCTCTCACTCGGAGGCGTGCCACCATGGCTGCCGTGATTTGGCAGGAGGTGCGCGCCTACTCTCCAACTCCCCTGGGACTATCTAGTGCACGCGGGAATCCATTTTAGCCGCGTGGTGATGTGTTTCGTGGAAGTGGCAGGCGTGAGTACAAGGCTCACCCCTTCCTCTTGCACAGCCTCCCACTCTCACGCATGCCACTCCGTCGCCCGTCATATCCCGGAGTTGCGCATCTATTTCCGAGGTTCCCCTGGGTCTAGTGCACCTGGGATTTCATTTTGGAGGCGTTGTCATGCGTTTCGTGGAAGTGGCAGGCGTGAGTACAAGGCTCACCGCCTTCTTTAGCACATGTGCCTCATAGTGCACAGCCTCTCACTCGGAGGCGTGCCAACAGTGCTGCCGTGACTTGCATGAGGTGCGCGCCTACCCCCCAACTCCCCTAAGAGTATCTAGTGCACGCGGGAATCCATTTTAGCCGCGTGGTGATGTGTTTCGTGGAAGTGGCAGGCGTGAGTAGAAGACTCACCGCCTTCTTTAGCACATGTGCCTCACAGTGCACAGCCTCTCACTGGCAGGCGTGCCACCACGGCTCCCGTGATTTGGCAGGAGGTGCGCGCCTACTCTCCAACTCCCCTGGGACTATCTAGTGCACCCGGCAATCCGTTTTGGCCGCGTGGTGATGTGTTTCGTGGAAGTAGCAGGCGTGAGTACAAGACTCACCGCCTTCCTCTTGCAGAGCCTCCCACTCTCACGCATGCCACTCCGTCGCACGTGATATCCCGGAGTTGCGCGTCTAATACCGAGGTTCCCCTGGGTCTAGTGCACCTGGGATTTCATTTTGGAGGCGTTGTAATGCATTTCGTGGAAGTGGCAGGCGTGACTACAAGGCTCACCGCCTTCTTTAGCACATGTGCCTAATAGTGCACAGCCTCTCACTCGGAGGCGTGCCACCAGGGCTGCCGTGACTTGCAGGAGGTGCGCGCCTAACCCCCAACTCCTTTGGGAGTATCTAGTGCACGCGGGAATCCATTTTAGCCGCGGGGTGATATGTTTCGTGGAAGTGGCAGGCGTCAGTACAAGGCTCACCGCCTTCTTTAGCACATGTGCCTCATAGTGCACAGCCTCTCACTCGGAGGCGTGCCACCACGGCTGCCGTGACTTGGCAGGAGGTGCGCGCGTACTCTCCAACTCCCCTGGGACTATCTAGTGCACGCGGGAATCCATTTTAGCCGCGTGGTGATGTGTTTCGTGGAAGTGGCAGGCGTGAGTACAAGGCTCACCCCTTCCTCTTGCACAGCCTCCCACTCTCACGTGTGCCACTCCGTCGCCCGTGATATCCCGGAGTTGCGCGTCTATTGCCGAGGTTCCCCTGGGTCTAGTGCACCTGGGATTTCATTTTGGAGGCGTTGTCATGCATTTCGTGGAAGTGGCAGGCGTGAGTACAAGGCTCACCGCCTTCTTTAGCACATGTGCCTCGTAGTGCACAGCCTCTCACTCGGAGGCGTGCCACCACGACTGCCGTGATTTGGCAGGAGGTGCGCGCCTACTCTCCAACTCCCCTGGGACTATCTAGTGCACGCGGGAATCCATTTTAGCCGCGTGGTGATGTGTTTCGTGGAAGTGGCAGGCGTGAGTACAAGGCTCACCCCTTCCTCTTGCACAGCCTCCCACTCTCACGCATGCCACTCCGTCGCCCGTCATATCCCGGAGTTGCGCATCTATTGCCGAGGTTCCCCTGGGTCTAGTGCACCTGGGATTTCATTTTGGAGGCGTTCTCCTGCTACTTCCACCAAACACATCACAGCGCGGCCAAAATGGATTGTCGGGTGCACTAGATAGTCCCAGGGGAGTCGGGGAGTAGGCGCGCACCTCCTGCCAAATCACGGGCGCCGGTGTGGCACGCCTGCGAGTGAGAGGCTGTGCACTATGAGGCACATGTGCTAAAGAAGGCGGTGAGCCTTGTATGACAACGCATGCCACTTCCACGAAACGCATGACAACGCGGACAAAACGGATTCCCGGGTGCAGTAGATAGTCCCAGGGGAGTTGGAGAGTAGTCGGGCACCTCCTGCCAAATCACGGCAGCCGTAGTGGCACGCCTGCGAGTGAGAGGCTGTGCACTGTGAGGCACATGTGCTAGAGAAGGCGGTGAGTCCTGTACTCACGCCTGCCACTTCCACGAAACGCATGAGAACGCCACCAAAATGAAATCCCAGGTGCACTAGACCCAGGGGAACCTCGCCAATAGAAGCGCATTTCCGGGAACTCACGGGCGACGGAGTGGCATGCGTGAGAGTGAGACGGTGTGCAAGAGGAAAGGGCGAGCCTTGTACTCACGCCTGCTACTTCCACGAAACACATCACCGCGCGGCCAAAACGGATTCCCCGGTGCACTAGATAGTCCCAGGGGAGTTGGGGAGTAGGCGCGCACCTCCTGCCAAATCACGGCAGCCGTAGTGGCACGCCTGCGAGTGAGAGGCTGTGGACTTTGAGGCACATGTGCTAAAGCAGGCGGTGAGTCTTGTACTTACTCCTGCTACTTCCACCAAACACATCACAGCGCGGCCAAAATGGATTGTCGGGTGCACTAGATAGTCTAAGGGCGCACCTCCTGCCAAATCACGGGCGCCGGTGTGGCACGCCTGCGAGTGAGAGGCTGTGCACTATGAGGCACATGTGCTAAAAAAGGCGGTGAGTCTTGTACTCACGCCCGCTACTTGCATGAAACAAATGACCACGCGGCCAAAATGGATTCCCGGGTGCAGTAGATAGTCTCAGGGGAATTGGGGAGTAGGCGCGCTCCTCCTGCAAGTCACTGGCGTCGGCGTGACACGCCTGCGAGTGAGAGACTGTGCACTAAGAGGCACATGTGCTAAAGAAGGCGGTGAGCCTTGTATGACAACGCATGCCACTTCCACGAAACGCATGACAACGCGGACAAAACGGATTCCCGGGTGCAGTAGATAGTCCCAGGGGAGTTGGAGAGTAGTCGGGCACCTCCTGCCAAATCACGGCAGCCGTAGTGGCACGCCTGCGAGTGAGAGGCTGTGCACTGTGAGGCACTTGTGCTAGAGAAGGCGGTGAGTCCTGTACTCACGCCTGCCACTTCCACGAAACGCATGACAACGCCACCAAAATGAAATCCCAGGTGCACTAGACCCAGGGGGACCTCGCCAATAGAGGCGCAACTCCGGGAACTCACGGGCGACGGAGTGGCATGCGTGAGAGTGAGACGGTGTGCAAGAGGAAAGGGCGAGCCTTGTACTCACGCCTGCTACTTCCACGAAACACATCACCGCGCGGCCAAAACGGATTCCCCGGTGCACAAGATAGTCCCAGGGGAGTTGGGGAGTAGGCGCGCACCTCCTGCCAAATCACGGCAGCCGTAGTGGCACGCCTGCGAGTGAGAGGCTGTGGACTTTGAGGCACATGTGCTAAAGCAGGCGGTGAGTCTTGTACTTACTCCTGCTACTTCCACCAAACACATCACAGCGCGGCCAAAATGGATTGTCGGGTGCACTAGATAGTCCCAGGGGAGTCGGGGAGTAGGCGCGCACCTCCTGCCAAATCACGGGCGCCGGTGTGGCACGCCTGCGAGTGAGAGGCTGTGCACTATGAGGCACATGTGCTAAAGAAGGCGGTGAGCCTTGTATGACAACGCATGCCACTTCCACGAAACGCATGACAACGCGGACAAAACGGATTCCCGGGTGCAGTAGATAGTCCCAGGGGAGTTGGAGAGTAGTCGGGCACCTCCTGCCAAAGCACGGCAGCCGTAGTGGCACGCCTGCGAGTGAGAGGCTGTGCAATGTGAGGCACATGTGCTAGAGAAGGCGGTGAGTCCTGTACTCACGCCTGCCACTTCCACGAAACGCATGACAACGCCACCAAAATGAAATCCCAGGTGCACTAGACCCAGGGGAACCTCGCCAATAGAAGCGCAACTCCGGGAACTCACGGGCGACGGAGTGGCATGCGTGAGAGTGAGACGGTGTGCAAGAGGAAAGGGCGAGCCTTGTACTCACGCCTGCTACTTCCACGAAACACATTACCGCGCGGCCAAAACGGATTCCCCGGTGCACTAGATAGTCCCAGGGGAGTTGGGGAGTAGGCGCGCACCTCCTGCCAAATCACGGCAGCCGTAGTGGCACGCCTGCGAGTGAGAGGCTGTGGACTTTGAGGCACATGTGCTAAAGCAGGCGGTGAGTCTTGTACTTACTCCTGCTACTTCCACCAAACACATCACAGCGCGGCCAAAATGGATTGTCGGGTGCACTAGATAGTCTAAGGGGAGTCGGGGAGTAGGCGCGCACCTCCTGCCAAATCACGGGCGCCGGTGTGGCACGCCTGCGAGTGAGAGGCTGTGCACTATGAGGCACATGTGCTAAAAAAGGCGGTCAGTCTTGTACTCACGCCCGCTACTTGCATGAAACAAATGACCACGCGGCCAAAATGGATTCCCGGGTGCAGTAGATAGTCTCAGGGGAATTGGGGAGTAGGCGCGCTCCTCCTGCAAGTCACTGGCGTCGGCGTGACACGCCTGCGAGTGAGAGACTGTGCACTAAGAGGCACATGTGCTAAAGAAGGCGGTGAGCCTTGTATGACAACGCATGCCACTTCCACGAAACGCATGACAACGCGGACAAAACGGATTCCCGGGTGCAGTAGATAGTCCCAGGGGAGTTGGAGAGTAGTCGGGCACCTCCTGCCAAATCACGGCAGCCGTAGTGGCACGCCTGCGAGTGAGAGGCTGTGCACTGTGAGGCACATGTGCTAGAGAAGGCGGTGAGTCCTGTACTCACGCCTGCCACTTCCACGAAACGCATGACAACGCCACCAAAATGAAATCCCAGGTGCACTAGACCCAGGGGGACCTCGCCAATAGAGGCGCAACTCCGGGAACTCACGGGCGACGGAGTGGCATGCGTGAGAGTGAGACGGTGTGCAAGAGGAAAGGGCGAGCCTTGTACTCACGCCTGCTACTTCCACGAAACACATCACCGCGCGGCCAAAACGGATTCCCCGGTGCACTAGATAGTCCCAGGGGAGTTGGGGAGTAGGCGCGCACCTCCTGCCAAATCACGGCAGCCGTAGTGGCACGCCTGCGAGTGAGAGGCTGTGGACTTTGAGGCACATGTGCTAAAGCAGGCGGTGAGTCTTGTACTTACTCCTGCTACTTCCACCAAACACATCACAGCGCGGCCAAAATGGATTGTCGGGTGCACTAGATAGTCTAAGGGGAGTCGGGGAGTAGGCGCGCACCTCCTGCCAAATCACGGGCGCCGGTGTGGCACGCCTGCGAGTGAGAGGCTGTGCACTATGAGGCACATGTGCTAAAAAAGGCGGTGAGTCTTGTACTCACGCCCGCTACTTGCATGAAACAAATGACCACGCGGCCAAAATGGATTCCCGGGTGCAGTAGATAGTCTCAGGGGAATTGGGGAGTAGGCGCGCTCCTCCTGCAAGTCACTGGCGTCGGCGTGACACGCCTGCGAGTGAGAGACTGTGCACTAAGAGGCACATGTGCTAAAGAAGGCGGTGAGCCTTGTATGACAACGCATGCCACTTCCACGAAACGCATGACAACGCGGACAAAACGGATTCCCGGGTGCAGTAGATAGTCCCAGGGGAGTTGGAGAGTAGTCGGGCACCTCCTGCCAAATCACGGCAGCCGTAGTGGCACGCCTGCGAGTGAGAGGCTGTGCACTGTGAGGCACATGTGCTAGAGAAGGCGGTGAGTCCTGTACTCACGCCTGCCACTTCCACGAAACGCATGACAACGCCACCAAAATGAAATCCCAGGTGCACTAGACCCAGAGGGACCTCGCCAATAGAGGCGCAACTCCGGGAACTCACGGGCGACGGAGTGGCATGCGTGAGAGTGAGACGGTGTGCAAGAGGAAAGGGCGAGCCTTGTACTCACGCCTGCTACTTCCACGAAACACATCACCGCGCGGCCAAAACGGATTCCCCGGTGCACTAGATAGTCCCAGGGGAGTTGGGGAGTAGGCGCGCACCTCCTGCCAAATCACGGCAGCCGTAGTGGCACGCCTGCGAGTGAGAGGCTGTGGACTTTGAGGCACATGTGCTAAAGCAGGCGGTGAGTCTTGTACTTACTCCTGCTACTTCCACCAAACACATCACAGCGCGGCCGAAATGGATTGTCGGGTGCACTAGATAGTCTAAGGGGAGTCGGGGAGTAGGCGCGCACCTCCTGCCAAATCACAGGCGCCGGTGTGGCACGCCTGCGAGTGAGAGGCTGTGCACTATGAGGCACATGTGCTAAAAAAGGCGGTGAGTCTTGTACTCACGCCCGCTACTTGCATGAAACAAATGACCACGCGGCCAAAATGGATTCCCGGGTGCAGTAGATAGTCTCAGCGGAATTGGGGAGTAGGCGCGCTCCTCCTGCAAGTCACTGGCGTCGGCGTGACACGCCTGCGAGTGAGAGACTGTGCACTAAGAGGCACATGTGCTAAAGAAGGCGGTGAGCCTTGTATGACAACGCATGCCACTTCCACGAAACGCATGACAACGCGGACAAAACGGATTCCCGGGTGCAGTAGATAGTCCCAGGGGAGTTGGAGAGTAGTCGGGCACCTCCTGCCAAATCACGGCAGCCGTAGTGGCACGCCTGCGAGTGAGAGGCTGTGCACTGTGAGGCACTTGTGCTAGAGAAGGCGGTGAGTCCTGTACTCACGCCTGCCACTTCCACGAAACGCATGACAACGCCACCAAAATGAAATCCCAGGTGCACTAGACCCAGGGGGACCTCGCCAATAGAGGCGCAACTCCGGGGAACTCACGGGCGACGGAGTGGCATGCGTGAGAGTGAGACGGTGTGCAAGAGGAAAGGGCGAGCCTTGTACTCACGCCTGCTACTTCCACGAAACACATCACCGCGCGGCCAAAACGGATTCCCCGGTGCACAAGATAGTCCCAGGGGAGTTGGGGAGTAGGCGCGCACCTCCTGCCAAATCACGGCAGCCGTAGTGGCACGCCTGCGAGTGAGAGGCTGTGGACTTTGAGGCACATGTGCTAAAGCAGGCGGTGAGTCTTGTACTTACTCCTGCTACTTCCACCAAACACATCACAGCGCGGCCAAAATGGATTGTCGGGTGCACTAGATAGTCCCAGGGGAGTCGGGGAGTAGGCGCGCACCTCCTGCCAAATCACGGGCGCCGGTGTGGCACGCCTGCGAGTGAGAGACTGTGCACTAAGAGGCACATGTGCTAAAGAAGGCGGTGAGCCTTGTATGACAACGCATGCCACTTCCACGAAACGCATGACAACGCGGACAAAACGGATTCCCGGGTGCAGTAGATAGTCCCAGGGGAGTTGGAGAGTAGTCGGGCACCTCCTGCCAAATCACGGCAGCCGTAGTGGCACGCCTGCGAGTGAGAGGCTGTGCACTGTGAGGCACATGTGCTAGAGAAGGCGGTGAGTCCTGTACTCACGCCTGCCACTTCCACGAAACGCATGACAACGCCACCAAAATGAAATCCCAGGTGCACTAGACCCAGGGGGACCTCGCCAATAGAGGCGCAACTCCGGGAACTCACGGGCGACGGAGTGGCATGCGTGAGAGTGAGACGGTGTGCAAGAGAAAAGGGCGAGCCTTGTACTCACGCCTGCTACTTCCACGAAACACATCACCGCGCGGCCAAAACGGATTCCCCGGTGCACTAGATAGTCCCAGGGGAGTTGGGGAGTAGGCGCGCACCTCCTGCCAAATCACGGCAGCCGTAGTGGCACGCCTGCGAGTGAGAGGCTGTGGACTTTGAGGCACATGTGCTAAAGCAGGCGGTGAGTCTTGTACTTACTCCTGCTACTTCCACCAAACACATCACAGCGCGGCCAAAATGGATTGTCGGGTGCACTAGATAGTCTAAGGGGAGTCGGGGAGTAGGCGCGCACCTCCTGCCAAATCACGGGCGCCGGTGTGGCACGCCTGCGAGTGAGAGGCTGTGCACTATGAGGCACATGTGCTAAAAAAGGCGGTGAGTCTTGTACTCACGCCCGCTACTTGCATGAAACAAATGACCACGCGGTCAAAATGGATTCCCGGGTGCAGTAGATAGTCTCAGGGGAATTGGGGAAAAGGCGCGCTCCTCCTGCAAGTCACTGGCGTCGGCGTGACACGCCTGCGAGTGAGAGACTGTGCACTAAGAGGCACATGTGCTAGAGAAGGCGGTGAGTCCTGTACTCACGCCTGCCACTTCCACGAAACGCATGACAACGCCACCAAAATGAAATCCCAGGTGCACTAGACCCAGGGGAACCTCGCCAATAGAAGCGCAACTCCGGGAACTCACGGGCGACGGAGTGGCATTCGTGAGAGTGAGACGGTGTGCAAGAGGAAAGGGCGAGCCTTGTACTCACGCCTGCTACTTCCACGAAACACATCACCGCGCGGCCAAAACGGATTCCCCGGTGCACTAGATAGTCCCAGGGGAGTTGGGGAGTAGGCGCGCACCTCCTGCCAAATCACGGCAGCCGTAGTGGCACGCCTGCGAGTGAGAGGCTGTGGACTTTGAGGCACATGTGCTAAAGAAGGCGGTGAGTCTTGTACTTACTCCTGCTACTTCCACCAAACACATCACAGCGCGGCCAAAATGGATTGTCGGAGGCACTAGATAGTCTAAGGGGAGTCGGGGAGTAGGCGCGCACCTCCTGCCAAATCACGGGCGCCGGTGTGGCACGCCTGCGAGTGAGAGGCTGTGCACTATGAGGCACATGTGCTAAAAAAGGCGGTGAGTCTTGTACTCACGCCCGCTACTTGCATGAAACAAATGACCACGCGGCCAAAATGGATTCCCGGGTGCAGTAGATAGTCTCAGGGGAATTGGGGAGTAGGCGCGCTCCTCCTGCAAGTCACTGGCGTCGGCGTGACACGCCTGCGAGTGAGAGACTGTGCACTAAGAGGCACATGTGCTAAAGAAGGCGGTGAGCCTTGTATGACAACGCATGCCACTTCCACGAAACGCATGACAACGCGGACAAAACGGATTCCCGGGTGCAGTAGATAGTCCCAGGGAAGTTGGAGAGTAGTCGGGCACCTCCTGCCAAATCACGGCAGCCGTAGTGGCACGCCTGCGAGTGAGAGGCTGTGCACTGTGAGGCACATGTGCTAGAGAAGGCGGTGAGTCCTGTACTCACGCCTGCCACTTCCACGAAACGCATGACAACGCCACCAAAATGAAATCCCAGGTGCACTAGACCCAGGGGAACCTCGCCAATAGAGGCGCAACTCCGGGAACTCACGGGCGACGGAGTGGCATGCGTGAGAGTGAGACGGTGTGCAAGAGGAAAGGGCGAGCCTTGTACTCACGCCTGCTACTTCCACGAAACACATCACCGCGCGGCCAAAACGGATTCCCCGGTGCACTAGATAGTCCCAGGGGAGTTGGGGAGTAGGCGCGCACCTCCTGCCAAATCACGGGCGCCGGTGTGGCACGCCTGCGAGTGAGAGGCTGTGCACTATGAGGCACATGTGCTAAAGAAGGCGGTGAGTGACTTGGCAGGAGGTGCGCGCCTACTCTCCAACTCCCCTGGGAGTATCTAGTGCACGCGGGAATCCATTTTAGCCGCGTGGTGATGTGTTTCGTGGAAGTGGCAGGCGTGAGTACAAGGCTCACCCCTTCCTCTTGCACAGCCTCCCACTCTCACGCATGCCACTCCGTCGCCCGTCATATCCCGGAGTTGCGCGTCTATTGCCGAGGCTCCCCTGGGTCTAGTGCACCTGGGATTTCATTTTGGAGGCGTTGTCATGCGTTTTGTGGAAGTGGCAGGCGTGAGTACAAGGCTCACCGCCTTCTTTAGCACATGTGCCCCATGGTGCACAGCCTCTCACTCGGAGGCGTGCCACCAGGGCTGCCGTGACTTGCAGGAGGTGCGCGCCTACTCTCCACCTCCCCTGGGACTATTTAGTGCACGCGGGAATCTATTTTAGCCGCGTGGTGATGTGTTTCGTGGAAGTGGCAGGCGTGAGTACAAGGCTCACAACTTCCTCTTGCACAGCCTCGCACTCTCACGCATGCCACTCCGTCGCCCGTAATATCCCGGAGTTGCGCGTCTATTGCCGAGGTTCCCCTGGGTCTAGTGCACCTGGGATTTCATTTTGGAGGCGTTGTCATGCATTTCGTGGAAGTGGCAGGCGTGAGTACAAGGCTCACCGCCTTCTTTAGCACATGTGCCTCGTAGTGCAGAGCCTCTCACTCGGAGGCGTGCCACCACGGCTGCCGTGATTTGGCAGGAGGTGCGCGCCTACTCTCCAACTCCCCTGGGACTATCTAGTGCAGGTGGGAATCCATTTTAGCCGCGTGGTGATGTGTTTCGTGGAAGTGGCAGGCGTGAGTACAAGGCTCACCCCTTCCTCTTGCACAGCCTCCCACTCTCACGCATGCCACTCCGTCGCCCGTCATATCCCGGAGTTGCGCATCTATTGCCGAGGTTCCCCTGGGTCTAGTGCACCTGGGATTTCATTTTGGAGGCGTTGTCATGCGTTTTGTGGAAGTGGCAGGCGTGAGTACAAGGCTCACCGCCTTCTTTAGCACATGTGCCTCATAGTGCACAGCCTCTCACTCGGAGGCGTGCCACCAGGGCTGCCGTGACTTGCAGGAGGTGCGCGCCTACCCCCCAACTCCCTTGGGAGTATCTAGTGCACGCGGGAATCCATTTTAGCCGCGGGGTGATGTGGTTCGTGGAAGTGGCAGGCGTGAGTACAAGGCTCACCGCCTTCTTTAGCACATGTGCCTCATAGTGCACAGCCTCTCACTCGGAGGCGTGCCACCACGGCTGCCGTGATTTGGCAGGAGGTGCGCGCCTACTCTCCAACTCCCCTGGGACTATCTAGTGCACGCGGGAATCCATTTTAGCCGCGTGGTGATGTGTTTCGTGGAAGTGGCAGGCGTGAGTACAAGGCTCACCCCTTCCTCTTGCACAGCCTCGCACTCTCACGCATGCCACTCCGTCGCCCGTCATATCCCGGAGTTGCGCATCTATTGCCGAGGTTCCCCTGGGTCTAGTGCACCTGGGATTTCATTTTGGAGGCGTTGTCATGCGTTTCGTGGAAGTGGCAGGCGTCAGTACAAGGCTCACCGCCTTCTTTAGCACATGTGCCTCATAGTGCAGAGCCTCTCACTCGGAGGCGTGCCACCAGGGCTGCCGTGACTTGCAGGAGGTGCGCGCCTACCCCCCAACTCCCCTGGGAGTATCTAGTGCACGCGGGAATCCATTTTAGCCGCGTGGTGATGTGTTTCGTGGAAGTGGCAGGCGTGAGTAGAAGACTCACCGCCTTCTTTAGCACATGTGCCTCACAGTGCACAGCCTCTCACTGGCAGGCGTGCCACCACGGCTCCCGTGATTTGGCAGGAGGTGCGCGCCTACTCTCCAACTCCCCTGGGACTATCTAGTGCACCCGGCAATCCGTTTTGGCCGCGTGGTGATGTGTTTCGTGGAAGTAGCAGGCGTGAGTACAAGACTCACCGCCTTCCTCTTGCAGAGCCTCCCACTCTCACGCATGCCACTCCGTCGCCCGTGATATCCCGGAGTTGCGCGTCTAATGCCGAGGTTCCCCTGGGTCTAGTGCACCTGGGATTTCATTTTGGAGGCATTGTCATGCATTTCGTGGAAGTGGCAGGCGTGACTACAAGGCTCACCGCCTTCTTTAGCACATGTGCCTCATAGTGCAGAGCCTCTCACTCGGAGGCGTGCCACCAGGGCTGCCGTGACTTGCAGGAGGTGCGCGCCTACCCCCCAACTCCCTTGGGAGTATCTAGTGCACGCGGGAATCCATTTTAGCCGCGGGGTGATGTGTGTCGTGGAAGTGGCAGGCGTGAGTACAAGGCTCACCGCCTTCTTTAGCACATGTGCCTCATAGTGCACAGCCTCTCACTCGGAGGCGTGCCACCACGGCTGCCGTGACTTGGCAAGAGGTGCGCGCCTACTCTCCAACTCCCCTGGGACTATCTAGTGCACGCGGGAATCCATTTTAGCCGCGTGGTGATGTGTTTCGTGGAAGTGGCAGGCGTGAGTACAAGGCTCACCCCTTCCTCTTGCACAGCTTCCCACTCTCACGTGTGCCACTCCGTCGCCCGTGATATCCCGGAGTTGCGCGTCTATTGCCGAGTTTCCCCTGGGTCTAGTGCACCTGGGATATCATTTTGGAGGCGTTGTCATGCATTTCGTGGAAGTGGCAGGCGTGAGTACAAGGCTCACCGCCTTCTTTAGCACATGTGCCTCGTAGTGCACAGCCTCTCACTCGGAGGCGTGCCACCACGGCTGCCGTGATTTGGCAGGAGGTGCGCGCCTACTCTCCAACTCCCCTGGGACTATCTAGTGCACGCGGGAATCCATTTTAGCCGCGTGGTGATGTGTTTCGTGGAAGTGGCAGGCGTGAGTACAAGGCTCACCCCTTCCTCTTGCACAGCCTCCCACTCTCACGCATGCCACTCCGTCGCCCGTCATATCCCGGAGTTGCGCATCTATTGCCGAGGTTCCCCTGGGTCTAGTGCACCTGGGATTTCATTTTGGAGGCGTTGTCATGCGTTTCGTGGAAGTGGCAGGCGTGAGTACAAGGCTCACCGCCTTCTTTAGCACATGTGCCTCATAGTGCACAGCCTCTCACTCGGAGGCGTGCCACCAGGGCTGCCGTGACTTGCAGGAGGTGCGCGCCTACCCCCCAACTCCCCTGGGAGTATCTAGTGCACGCGGGAATCCTTTTTAGCCGCGTGGTGATGTGTTTCGTGGAAGTGGCAGGCGTGAGTAGAAGACTCACCGCCTTCTTTAGCACATGTGCCTCACAGTGCACAGCCTCTCACTGGCAGGCGTGCCACCACGGCTCCCGTGATCTGGCAGGAGGTGCGCGCCTACTCTCCAACTCCCCTGGGACTATCTAGTGCACCCGGCAATCCGTTTTGGCCGCGTGGTGATGTGTTTCGTGGAAGTAGCAGGCGTGAGTACAAGACTCACCGCCTTCTTTAGCACATGTGCCTCATAGTGCACAGCCTCTCACTCGGAGGCGTGCCACCAGGGCTGCCGTGACTTGCAGGAGGTGCGCGCCTACCCCCCAACTTCCTTGGGAGTATTTAGTGCACGCGGGAATCCATTTTAGCCGCGGGGTGATGTGTTTCGTGGAAGTGGCAGGCGTGAGTACAAGGCTCACCGCCTTCTTTAGCACATGTGCCTCATAGTGCACAGCCTCTCACTCGGAGGCGTGCCACCACGGCTGCCGTGACTTGGCAGGAGGTGCGCGCCTACTCTCCAACTCCCCTGGGACTATCTAGTGCACGCGGGAATCCATTTTAGCCGCGTGGTGATGTGTTTCGTGGAAGTGGCAGGCGTGAGTACAAGGCTCACCCCTTCCTCTTGCACAGCCTCCCACTCTCACGCATGCCACTCCGTCGCCCGTGATATCCCGGAGTTGCGCGTCTATTGCCGAGGTTCCCCTGGGTCTAGTGCACCTGGGATTTCATTTTGGAGGCGTTGTCATGCATTTCGTGGAAGTGGCAGGCGTGAGTACAAGGCTCACCGCCTTCTTTAGCACATGTGCCTCGTAGTGCACAGCCTCTCACTCGAAGGCGTGCCACCACGGCTGCCGTGATTTGGCAGGAGGTGCGCGCCTACTCTCCAGTTCCCCTGGGACTATCTAGTGCACGCGGGAATCCATTTTAGCCGCGTGGTGATGTGTTTCGTGGAAGTGGCAGGCGTGAGTACAAGGCTCACCCCTTCCTCTTGCACAGCCTCCCACTCTCACGCATGCCACTCCGTCGCCCGTCATATCCCGGAGTTGCGCATCTATTGCCGAGGTTCCCCTGGGTCTAGTGCACCTGGGATTTCATTTTGGAGGCGTTGTCATGCGTTTCGTGGAAGTGGCAGGCGTGAGTACAAGGCTTACCGCCTTCTTTAGCACATGTGCCTCATAGTGCACAGCCTCTCACTCGGAGGCGTGCCACCAGGGCTGCCGTGACTTGCAGGAGGTGCGCGCCTACCCCCCAACTCCCCTGGGAGTATCTAGTGCACGCGGGAATCCATTTTAGCCGCGTGGTGATGTGTTTCGTGGAAGTGGCAGGCGTGAGTAGAAGACTCACCGCCTTCTTTAGCACATGTGCCTCACAGTGCACAGCCTCTCACTGCCAGGCGTGCCACCACGGCTCCCGTGATTTGGCAGGAGGTGCGCGCCTACTCTCCAACTCCCCTGGGACTATCTAGTGCACCCGGCAATCCGTTTTGGCCGCGTGGTGATGTGTTTCGTGGAAGTAGCAGGCGTGAGTACAAGACTCACCGCCTTCCTCTTGCAGAGCCTCCCTCTCTCACGCATGCCACTCCGTCGCCCGTGATATCCCGGAGTTGCACGTCTAATGCCGAGGTTCCCCTGGGTCTAGTGCACCTGGGATTTCATTTTGGAGGCGTTGTCATGCATTTCGTGGAAGTGGCAGGCGTGACTACAAGGCTCACCGCCTTCTTTAGCACATGTGCCTCATAGTGCAGAGCCTCTCACTCGGAGGCGTGCCACCAGGGCTGCCGTGACTTGCAGGAGGTGCGCGCCTACCCCCCAACTCCCTTGGGAGTATTTAGTGCACGCGGGAATTCATTTTAGCCGCGGGGTGATGTGTTTCGTGGAAGTGGCAGGCGTGAGTACAAGGCTCACCGCCTTCTTTAGCACATGTGCCTCATAGTGCACAGCCTCTCACTCGGAGGCGTGCCACCACGGCTGCCGTGACTTGGCAGGAGGTGCGCGCCTACTCTCCAACTCCCCTGGGACTATCTAGTGCACGCGGGAATCCATTTTAGCCGCGTGGTGATGTGTTTCGTGGAAGTGGCAGGCGTGAGTACAAGGCTCACCACTTCCTCTTGCACAGCCTCCCACTCTCACGCATGCCACTCCGTCGCCCGTGATATCCCGGAGGTGCGCGTCTATTGCCGAGGTTCCCCTGGGTCTAGTGCACCTGGGATTTCATTTTGGAGGCGTTGTCATGCATTTCGTGGAAGTGGCGGGCGTGAGTACAAGGCTCACCGCCTTCTTTAGCACATGTGCCTCGTAGTGCACAGCCTCTCACTCGGAGGCGTGCCACCACGGCTGCCGTGATTTGGCAGGAGGTGCGCGCCTACTCTCCCACTCCCCTGGGACTATCTAGTGCACGCGGGAATCCATTTTAGCCGCGTGGTGATGTGTTTCGTGGAAGTGGCAGGCGTGAGTACAAGGCTCACCCCTTCCTCTTGCACAGCCTCCCACTCTCACGCATGCCACTCCGTCGCCCGTCATATCCCGGAGTTGTGCATCTATTGCCGAGGTTCCCCTGGGTCTAGTGCACCTGGGATTTCATTTTGGAGGCGTTGTCATGCGTTTCGTGGAAGTGGCAGGCGTGAGTACAAGGCTCACCGCCTTCTTTAGCACATGTGCCTCATAGTGCACAGCCTCTCACTCGGAGGCGTGCCACCAGGGCTGCCGTGACTTGCAGGAGGTGCGCGCCTACCCCCCAACTCCCCTGGGAGTATCTAGTGCACGCGGGAATCCATTTTAGCCGCGTGGTGAAGTGTTTCGTGGAAGTGGCAGGCGTGAGTAGAAGACTCACCGCCTTCTTTAGCACATGTGCCTCACAGTGCACAGCCTCTCACTGGCAGGTGTGCCACCACGGCTCCCGTGATTTGGCAGGAGGTGCGCGCCTACTCTCCAACTCCCCTGGGACTATCTAGTGCACCCGGCAATCCGTTTTGGCCGCGTGGTGATGTGTTTCGTGGAAGTAGCAGGCGTGAGTACAAGACTCACCGCCTTCCTCTTGCAGAGCCTCCTACTCTCACGCATGCCACTCCGTCGCCCGTGATATCCCGGAGTTGCGCGTCTAATGCCGAGGTTCCCCTGGGTCTAGTGCACCTGGGATTTCATTTTGGAGGCGTTGTCATGCATTTCGTGGAAGTGGCAGGCGTGACTACAAGGCTCACCGCCTTCTTTAGCACATGTGCCTCATAGTGCAGAGCCTCTCACTCGGAGGCGTGCCACCAGGGCTGCCGTGACTTGCAGGAGGTGCGCGCCTACCCCCCAACTCCCTTGGGAGTATCTAGTGCACGCGGGAATCCATTTTAGCCGCGGGGTGATGTGTTTCGTGGAAGTGGCAGGCGTGAGTACAAGGCTCACCGCCTTCTTTAGCACATGTGCCTCATAGTGCACAGCCTCTCACTCGGAGGCGTGCCACCACGGCTGCCGTGACTTGGCAGGAGGTGCGCGCCTACTCTCCAACTCCCCTGGGACTGTCTAGTGCACGCGGGAATCCATTTTAGCCGCGTGGTGATGTGTTTCGTGGAAGTGGCAGGCGTGAGTACAAGGCTCACCCCTTCCTCTTGCACAGCCTCCCACTCTCACGCATGCCACTCCGTCGCCCGTCATATCCCGGAGTTGCGCGTCTATTGCCGAGGCTCCCCTGGGTCTAGTGCACCTGGGATTTCATTTTGGAGGCGTTGTCATGCGTTTCGTGGAAGTGGCAGGCGTGAGTACAAGGCTCACCGCCTTCTTTAGCACATGTGCCCCATAGTGCACAGCCTCTCACTCGGAGGCGTGCCACCAGGGCTGCCGTGACTTGCAGGAGGTGCGCGCCTACTCTCCACCTCCCCTGGGACTATCTAGTGCACGCGGGAATCCATTTTAGCCGCGTGGTGATGTGTTTCGTGGAAGTGGCAGGCGTGAGTACAAGGCTCACCCCTTCCTCTTGCACAGCCTCCCACTCTCACGCATGCCACTTCGTCGCCCGTGATATCCCGGAGTTGCGCGTCTATTGCCGAGGTTCCCCTGGGTCTAGTGCACGTGGGATTTCATTTTGGAGGCGTTGTCATGCATTTCGTGGAAGTGGCAGGCGTGAGTACAAGGCTCACCGCCTTCTTTAGCACATGTGCCTCGTAGTGCACAGCCTCTCACTCGGAGGCGTGCCACCACGGCTGCCGTGATTTGGCAGGAGGTGCGCGCCTACTCTCCAACTCCCCTGGGACTATCTAGTGCACGCGGGAATCCATTTTAGCCGCGTGGTGATGTGTTTCGTGGAAGTGGCAGGCGTGAGTACAAGGCTCACCCCTTCCTCTTGCACAGCCTCCCACTCTCACGCATGCCACTCCGTCGCCCGTCATATCCCGGAGTTGCGCATCTATTGCCGAGGTTCCCCTGGGTCTAGTGCACCTAAGATTTCATTTTGGAGGCGTTGTCATGCGTTTCGTGGAAGTGGCAGGCGTGAGTACAAGGCTCACCGCCTTCTTTAGCACATGTGCCTCATAGTGCACAGCCTCTCACTCGGAGGCGTGCCACCAGGGCTGCCGTGACTTGCAGGAGGTGCGCGCCTACCCCTCAACTCCCCTGGGAGTATCTAGTGCACGCGGGAATCCATTTTAGCCGCGTGGTGATGTGTTTCGTGGAAGTGGCAGGCGTGAGTAGAAGACTCACCGCCTTCTTTAGCACATGTGCCTCACAGTGCACAGCCTCTCACTGGCAGGCGTGCCACCACGGCTGCCGTGATTTGGCAGGAGGTGCGCGCCTACTCTCCAACTCCCCTGAGACTATCTAGTGCACCCGGCAATCCGTTTTGGCCGCGTGGTGATGTGTTTTGTGGAAGTAGCAGGCGTGAGTACAAGACTCACCGCCTTCCTCTTGCAGAGCCTCCCACTCTCACGCATGCCACTCCGTCGCCCGTGATATCCCGGAGTTGCGCGTCTAATGCCGAGGTTCCCCTGGGTCTAGTGCACCTGGGATTTCATTTTGGAGGCGCTGTCATGCATTTCGTGGAAGTGGCAGGCGTGACTACAAGGCTCACCGCCTTCTTTAGCACATGTGCCTCATAGTGCAGAGCCTCTCACTCGGAGGCGTGCCACCAGGGCTGCCGTGACTTGCAGGAGGTGCGCGCCTACCCCCCAACTCCCTTGGGAGTATCTAGTGCACGCGGGAATCCATTTTAGCCGCGGGGTGATGTGTTTCGTGGAAGTGGCAGGCGTGAGTACAAGGCTCACCGCCTTCTTTAGCACATGTGCCTCATAGTGCACAGCCTCTCACTCGGAGGCGTGCCACCACGGCTGTCGTGACATGGCAGGAGGTGCGCGCCTACTCTCCAACTCCCCTGGGACTATCTAGTGCACGCGGGAATCCATTTTAGCCGCGTGGTGATGTGTTTCGTGGAAGTGGCAGGCGTGAGTACAAGGGTCACCCCTTCCTCTTGCACAGCTTCCCACTCTCACGTGTGCCACTCCGTCGCCCGTGATATCCCGGAGTTGCGCGTCTATTGCCGAGGTTCCCCTGGGTCTAGTGCACCTGGGATTTCATTTTGGAGGCGTTGTCATGCATTTCGTGAAAGTGGCAGGCGTGAGTACAAGGCTCACCGCCTTCTTTAGCACATGTGCCTCGTAGTGCACAGCCTCTCACTCGGAGGCGTGCCACCACGGCTGCCGTGATTTGGCAGGAGGTGCGCGCCTACTCTCCAACTCCCCTGGGACTATCTAGTGCACGCGGGAATCCATTTTAGCCGCGTGGTGATGTGTTTCGTGGAAGTGGCAGGCGTGAGTACAAGGCTCACCCCTTCCTCTTGCACAGCCTCCCACTCTCACGCATGCCACTCCGTCGCCCGTCATATCCCGGAGTTGCGCATCTATTGCCGAGGTTCCCCTGGGTCTAGTGCACCTGGGATTTCATTTTGGAGGCGTTGTCATGCGTTTCGTGGAAGTGGCAGGCGTGAGTACAAGGCTCACCGCCTTCTTTAGCACATGTGCCTCATAGTGCACAGCCTCTCACTCGGAGGCGTGCCACCAGGGCTGCCGTGACTGGCAGGAGGTGCGCGCCTACCCCCCAACTCTCCTGGGAGTATCTAGTGCACGCGGGAATCCATTTTAGCCGCGTGGTGAAGTGTTTCGTGGAAGTGGCAGGCGTGAGTAGAAGACTCACCGCCTTCTTTAGCACATGTGCCTCACAGTGCACAGCCTCTCACTGGCAGGCGTGCCACCACGGCTCCCGTGATCTGGCAGGAGGTGCGCGCCTACTCTCCAACTCCCCTGGGACTATCTAGTGCACCCGGCAATCCGTTTTGGCCGCGTGGTGATGTGTTTCGTGGAAGTAGCAGGCGTGAGTACAAGACTCACCGCCTTCCTCTTGCAGAGCCTCCCACTCTCACGCATGCCACTCCGTCGCCCGTGATATCCCGGAGTTGCGCGTCTAATGCCGAGGTTCCCCTGGGTCTAGTGCACCTGGGATTTCATTTTGGAGGCGTTGTCATGCATTTCGTGGAAGTGGCAGGCGTGACTACAAGGCTCACCGCCTTCTTTAGCACATGTGCCTCATAGTGCAGAGCCTCTCACTCGGAGGCGTGCCACCAGGGCTGCCGTGACTTGCAGGAGGTGCGCGCCTACCCCCCAACTCCCTTGGGAGTATCTAGTGCACGCGGGAATCCATTTTAGCCGCGGGGTGATGTGTTTCGTGGAAGTGGCAGGCGTGAGTACAAGGCTCACCGCCTTCTTTAGCACATGTGCCTCATAGTGCACAGCCTCTCACTCGGAGGCGTGCCACCACGGCTGCCGTGACTTGGCAGGAGGTGCGCGCCTACTCTCCAACTCCCCTGGGACTATCTAGTGCACGCGGGAATCCATTTTAGCCGCGTGGTGATGTGTTTCGTGGAAGTGGCAGGCGTGAGTACAAGGCTCACCCCTTCCTCTTGCACAGCCTCCCACTCTCACGTGTGCCACTCCGTCGCCCGTGATATCCCGGAGTTGCGCGTCTATTGCCGAGGTTCCCCTGGGTCTAGTGCACCTGGGATTTCATTTTGGAGGCGTTGTCATGCATTTCGTGGAAGTGGCAGGCGTGAGTACAAGGCTCACCGCCTTCTTTAGCACATGTGCCTCGTAGTTCACAGCCTCTCACTCGGAGGCGTGCCACCACGGCTGCCGTGATTTGGCAGGAGGTGCGCGCCTACTCTCCAACTCCCCTGGGACTATCTAGTGCACGCGGGAATCCATTTTAGCCGCGTGGTGATGTGTTTCGTGGAAGTGGCAGGCGTGAGTACAAGGCTCACCCCTTCCTCTTGCACAGCCTCCCACTCTCACGCATGCCACTCCGTCGCCCGTCATATCCCGGAGTTGCGCATCTATTGCCGAGGTTCCCCTGGGTCTAGTGCACCTGGGATTTCATTTTGGAGGCGTTGTCATGCGTTTCGTGGAAGTGGCAGGCGTGAGTACAAGGCTCACCGCCTTCTTTAGCACATGTGCCTCATAGTGCACAGCCTCTCACTCGGAGGCGTGCCACCAGGGCTGCCGTGACTGGCAGGAGGTGCGCGCCTACCCCCCAACTCCCCTGGGAGTATCTAGTGCACGCGGGAATCCATTTTAGCCGCGTGGTGAAGTGTTTCGTGGAAGTGGCAGGCGTGAGTAGAAGACTCACCGCCTTCTTTAGCACATGTGCCTCACAGTGCACAGCCTCTCACTGGCAGGCGTGCCACCACGGCTCCCGTGATCTGGCAGGAGGTGCGCGCCTACTCTCCAACTCCCCTGGGACTATCTAGTGCACCCGGCAATCCGTTTTGGCCGCGTGGTGATGTGTTTCGTGGAAGTAGCAGGCGTGAGTACAAGACTCACCGCCTTCCTCTTGCAGAGCCTCCCACTCTCACGCATGCCACTCCGTCGCCCGTGATATCCCGGAGTTGCGCGTCTAATGCCGAGGTTCCCCTGGGTCTAGTGCACCTGGGATTTCATTTTGGAGGCGTTGTCATGCATTTCGTGGAAGTGGCAGGCGTGACTACAAGGCTCACCGCCTTCTTTAGCACATGTGCTTCATAGTGCAGAGCCTCTCACTCGGAGGCGTGCCACCAGGGCTGCCGTGACTTGCAGGAGGTGCGCGCCTACCCCCCAACTCCCTTGGGAGTATCTAGTGCACGCGGGAATCCATTTTAGCCGCGGGGTGATGTGTTTCGTGGAAGTGGCAGGCGTGAGTACAAGGCTCACCGCCTTCTTTAGCACATGTGCCTCATAGTGCACAGCCTCTCACTCGGAGGCGTGCCACCACGGCTGCCGTGACTTGGCAGGAGGTGCGCGCCTACTCTCCAACTCCCCTGGGACTATCTAGTGCACCCGGCAATCCGTTTTGGCCGCGTGGTGATGTGTTTCGTGGAAGTAGCAGGCGTGAGTACAAGACTCACCGCCTTCTTTAGCACATGTGCCTCATAGTGCACACCTCTCACTCGGAGGCGTGCCACCAGGGCTGCCGTGACTTGCAGGAGGTGCGCGCCTACCCCCCCAACTCCCTTGGGAGTATTTAGTGCACGCGGGAATCCATTTTAGCCGCGGGGTGATGTGTTTCGTGGAAGTGGCAGGCGTGAGTACAAGGCTCACCGCCTTCTTTAGCACATGTGCCTCATAGTGCACAGCCTCTCACTCGGAGGCGTGCCACCACGGCTGCCGTGACTTGGCAGAAGGTGCGCGCCTACTCTCCAACTCCCCTGGGACTATCTAGTGCACGCGGGAATCCATTTTAGCCACGTGGTGATGTGTTTCGTGGAAGTGGCAGGCGTGAGTACAAGGCTCACCCCTTCCTCTTGCACAGCCTCCCACTCTCACGCATGCCACTCCGTCGCCCGTGATATCCCGGAGTTGCGCGTCTATTGCCGAGGTTCCCCTGGGTCTAGTGCACCTGGGATTTCATTTTGGAGGCGTTGTCATGCATTTCGTGGAAGTGGCAGGCGTGAGTACAAGGCTCACAACCTTCTTTAGCACATGTGCCTCGTAGTGCACCGCCTCTCACTCGGAGGCGTGCCACCACGGCTGCCGTGATTTGGCAGGAGGTGCGCGCCTACTCTCCAACTCCCCTGGGACTATCTAGTGCACGCGGGAATCCATTTTAGCCGCGTGGAGATGTGTTTCGTGGAAGTGGCAGGCGTGAGTACAAGGCTCACCCCTTCCTCTTGCACAGCCTCCCACTCTCACGCATGCCACTCCGTCGCCCGTCATATCCCGGAGTTGCGCATCTATTGCCGAGGTTCCCCTGGGTCTAGTAAACCTGGGATTTCATTTTGGAGGCGTTGTCATGCGTTTCGTGGAAGTGGCAGGCGTGAGTACAAGGCTCACCGCCTTCTTTAGCACATGTGCCTCATAGTGCACAGCCTCTCACTCGGAGGCGTGCCACCAGGGCTGCCGTGACTTGCAGGAGGTGTGCGCCTACCCCCCAACTCCCCTGGGAGTATCTAGTGCACGCGGGAATCCATTTTAGCCGCGTGGTGATGTGTTTCGTGGAAGTGGCAGGCGTGAGTAGAAGACTCACCGCCTTCTTTAGCACATGTGCCTCACAGTGCACAGCCTCTCACTGGCAGGCGTGCCACCACGGCTCCCGTGATCTGGCAGGAGGTGCGCGCCTACTCTCCAACTCACCTGGGACTATCTCGTGCACCCGGCAATCCGTTTTGGCCGCGTGGTGATGTGTTTCGTGGAAGTAGCAGGCGTGAGTACAAGACTCACCGCCTTCTTTAGCACATGTGCCTCATAGTGCACAGCCTCTCACTCGGAGGCGTGCCACCAGGGCTGCCGTGACTTGCAGGAGGTGCGCGCCTACCCCCCAACTCCCTTGGGAGTATTTAGTGCACGCGGGAATCCATTTTAGCCGCGGGGTGATGTGTTTCGTGGAAGTGGCAGGCGTGAGTACAAGGCTCACCGCCTTCTTTAGCACATGTGCCTCATAGTGCACAGCCTCTCACTCGGAGGCGTGCCACCAGGGCTGCCGTGACTTGCAGGAGGTGCGCGCCTACCCCCCAACTCCCCTGGGAGTATCTAGTGCACGCGGGAATCCATTTTAGCCGCGTGGTGATGTGTTTCGTGGAAGTGGCAGGCGTGAGTAGAAGACTCACCGCCTTCTTTAGCACATGTGCCTCACAGTGCACAGCCTCTCACTGGCAGGCGTGCCACCACGGCTCCCGTGATTTGGCAGGAGGTGCGCGCCTACTCTCCAACTCCCCTGGGACTATCTAGTGCACCCGGCAATCCGTTTTGGCCGCGTGGTGATGTGTTTCGTGGAAGTAGCAGGCGTGAGTACAAGACTCACCGCCTTCCTCTTGCAGAGCCTCCCTCTCTCACGCATGCCACTCCGTCGCCCGTGATATCCCGGAGTTGCGCGTCTAATGCCGAGGTTCCCCTGGGTCTAGTGCACCTGGGATTTCATTTTGGAGGCGTTGTCATGCATTTCGTGGAAGTGGCAGGCGTGACTACAAGGCTCACCGCCTTCTTTAGCACATGTGCCTCATAGTGCAGAGCCTCTCACTCGGAGGCGTGCCACCAGGGCTGCCGTGACTTGCAGGAGGTGCGCGCCTACCCCCCAACTCCCTTGGGAGTATTTAGTGCACGCGGGAATTCATTTTAGCCGCGGGGTGATGTGTTTCGTGGAAGTGGCAGGCGTGAGTACAAGGCTCACCGCCTTCTTTAGCACATGTGCCTCATAGTGCACAGCCTCTCATTCGGAGGCGTGCCACCACGGCTGCTGTGACTTGGAAGGAGGTGCGCGCCTACTCTCCAACTCCCCTGGGACTATCTAGTGCACGCGGGAATCCATTTTAGCCGCGTGGTGATGTGTTTCGTGGAAGTGGCAGGCGTGAGTACAAGGCTCACCCCTTCCTCTTGCACAGCCTCCCACTCTCACGTGTGCCACTCCGTCGCCCGTGATATCCCGGAGTTGCGCGTCTATTGCCGAGGTTCCCCTGGGTCTAGTGCACCTGGGATTTCATTTTGGAGGCGTTGTCATGCATTTCGTGGAACTGGCAGGCGTGAGTACAAGGCTCACCGCCTTCTTTAGCACATGTGCCTCGTAGTTCACAGCCTCTCACTCGGAGGCGTGCCACCACGGCTGCCGTGATTTGGCAGGAGGTGCGCGCCTACTCTCCAACTCCCCTGGGACTATCTAGTGCACGCGGGAATCCATTTTAGCCGCGTGGTGATGTGTTTCGTGGAAGTGGCAGGCGTGAGTACAAGGCTCACCCCTTCCTCTTGCACAGCCTCCCACTCTCACGCATGCCACTCCGTCGCCCGTCATATCCCGGAGTTGCGCATCTATTGCCGAGGTTCCCCTGGGTCTAGTGCACCTGGGATTTCATTTTGGAGGCGTTGTCATGCGTTTCGTGGAAGTGGCAGGCGTGAGTACAAGGCTCACCGCCTTCTTTAGCACATGTGCCTCATAGTGCACAGCCTCTCACTCGGAGGCGTGCCACCAGGGCTGCCGTGACTTGCAGGAGGTGCGCGCCTACCCCCCAACTCCCCTGGGAGTATCTAGTGCACGCGGGAATCCATTTTAGCCGCGTGGTGATGTGTTTCGTGGAAGTGGCAGGCGTGAGTAGAAGACTCACCGCCTTCTTTAGCACATGTGCCTCACAGTGCACAGCCTCTCACTGGCAGGCGTGCCACCACGGCTCCCGTGATTTGGCAGGAGGTGCGCGCCTACTCTCCAACTCCCCTGGGACTATCTAGTGCACCCGGCAATCCGTTTTGGCCGCGTGGTGATGTGTTTCGTGGAAGTAGCAGGCGTGAGTACAAGACTCACCGCCTTCCTCTTGCAGAGCCGCCCTCTCTCACGCATGCCACTCCGTCGCCCGTGATATCCCGGAGTTGCGCGTCTAATGCCAAGGTTCCCCTGGGTCTAGTGCACCTGGGATTTCATTTTGGAGGCGTTGTCATGCATTTCGTGGAAGTGGCAGGCGTGAGTACAAGGCTCACCGCCTTCTTTAGCACATGTGCCTCGTAGTGCACAGCCTCTCACTCGCAGGCGTGCAACTACGGCTGCCGTGACATGGCAGGAGGTGCGCGTCTACTGCCCAACTCCCCTGGGACTATCTACTGCACCCGGGAATAACTTCTGGCCGCGTGGTGATGTGTTTCGTGGAAGTGGCAGGCGTGAGTACAAGACTCACCGCCTTCTTTAGCACATGTGCCTCACAGTGCACAGCCTCTCACTCGCAGGCGTGCCACTAGGGCTGCCGCGATGGAGCAGGAGGTGCCCGACTACTCTCCAACTCCCTTGGGACTATCTACTGCACCCGGGAATCCGTTTTGGCCGCCTGGTGATGTGTTTCGTGGAAGTGGCAGGCGTGAGTACAAGGCTCAGCCCTTACACCTTGCACAGCTTCTCACTCTCACGCATGCCACTCCGTCGCCCGTGCTTTGCCGGAGTTGCGCGTCTATTGCCGAGGTTCCCCTGGGTCTAGTGCACCTGGGATTTCATTTTGGTGGCGTTGTCATGCGTTTCGTGGAAGTGGCAGGCGTGAGTGCAAGGCTCACCGCCTTCTTTAGCACATGTGCCTCGTAGTGCACAGCCTCTCACTCGCAGGCGTGCCACTACGGCTGCCGTGACATGGCAGGAGGTGCGCCTCTACTGCCCAACTCCCCTGGGACTATCTACTGCACCCGGGAATAACTTCTGGCCGCGTGGTGATGTGTTTCGTGGAAGTGGCAGGCGTGAGTACAAGACTCACCGCCTTCTTTAGCACATGTGCCTCACAGTGCACAGCCTCTCACTCGCAGGCGTGCCACTACGGCTGCCGCGATGGGGCAGGAGGTGCCCGACTACTCTCCAACTCCCTTGGGACTATCTACTGCACCCGGGAATCCGTTTTGGCCGCCTGGTGATGTGTTTCGTGGAAGTGGCAGGCGTGAGTACAAGGCTCAGCCCTTACACCTTGCACAGCTTCTCACTCTCACGCATGCCACTCCGTCGCCCGTTCTTTGCCGGAGTTGCGCGTCTATTGCCGAGGTTCCCCTGGGTCTAGTGCACCTGGGATTTCATTTTGGTGGCGTTGTCATGCGTTTCGTGGAAGTGGCAGGCGTGAGTGCAAGTCTCACCGCCTTCTTTAGCACATGTGCCTCGTAGTGCACAGCCTCTCACTCGCAGGCGTGCCACTACGGCTGCCGTGACATGGCAGGAGGTGCGCGTCTACTGCCCAACTCCCCTGGGACTATCTACTGCACCCGGGAATAACTTCTGGCCGCGTGGTGATGTGTTTCGTGGAAGTGGCAGGCGTGAGTACAAGACTCACCGCCTTCTTTAGCACATGTGCCTCACAGTGCACAGCCTCTCACTCGCAGGCGTGCCACTACGGCTGCCGCGATGGGGCAGGAGGTGCCCGACTACTCTCCAACTCCCTTGGGACTATCTACTGCACCCGGGAATCCGTTTTGGCCGCCTGGAGATGTGTTTCGTGGAAGTGGCAGGCGTGAGTACAAGGCTCAGCCCTTACACCTTGCACAGCTTCTCACTCTCACGCATGCCACTCCGTCGCCCGTGCTTTGCCGGAGTTGCGCGTCTATTGCCGAGACTCCCCTGGGTCTAGTGCACCTGGGATTTCATTTTGGTGGCGTTGTCATGCGTTTCGTGGAAGTGGCAGGCGTGAGTGCAAGGCTCACCGCCTTCTTTAGCACATGTGCCTCGTAGTGCACAGCCTCTCACTCGCAGGCGTGCCACTACGGCTGCCGTGACATGGCAGGAGGTGCGCGTCTACTGCCCAACTCCCCTGGGACTATCTACTGCACCCGGGAATAACTTCTGGCCGCGTGGTGATGTGTTTCGTGGAAGTGGCAGGCGTGAGTACAAGACTCACCGCCTTCTTTAGCACATGTGCCTCACAGTGCACAGCCTCTCACTCGCAGGCGTGCCACTACGGCTGCCGCGATGGGGCAGGAGGTGCCCGACTACTCTCCAACTCCCTTGGGACTATCTACTGCACCCGGGAATCCGTTTTGGCCGCCTGGTGATGTGTTTCGTGGAAGTGGCAGGCGTGAGTACAAGGCTCAGCCCTTACACCTTGCACAGCTTCTCACTCTCACGCATGCCACTCCGTCGCCCGTGCTTTGCCGGAGTTGCGCGTCTATTGCCGAGGTTCCCCTGGGTCTAGTGCACCTGGGATTTCATTTTGGTGGCGTTGTCATGCGTTTCGTGGAAGTGGCAGGCGTGAGTGCAAGGCTCACCGCCTTCTTTAGCACATGTGCCTCGTAGTGCACAGCCTCTCACTCGCAGGCGTGCCACTACGGCTGCCGTGACATGGTAGGAGGTGCGCGTCTACTGCTCAACTCCCCTGGGACTATCTACTGCACCCGGGAATAACTTCTGGCCGCGTGGTGATGTGTTTCGTGGAAGTGGCAGGCGTGAGTACAAGACTCACCGCCTTCTTTAGCACATGTGCCTCACAGTGCACAGCCTCTCACTCGCAGTTGTGCCACTACGGCTGCCGCGATGGGGCAGGAGGTGCCCGACTACTCTCCAACTCCCTTGGGACTATCTACTGCACCCGGGAATCCGTTTTGGCCGCCTGGTGATGTGTTTCGTGGAAGTGGCAGGCGTGAGTACAAGGCTCAGCCCTTACACCTTGCACAGCTTCTCACTCTCACGCATGCCACTCCGTCGCCCGTGCTTTGCCGGAGATGCGCGTCTATTGCCGAGGTTCCCCTGGGTCTAGTGCACCTGGGATTTCATTTTGGTGGCGTTGTCATGCGTTTCGTGGAAGTGGCAGGCGTGAGTGCAAGGCTCACCGCCTTCTTTAGCACATGTGCCTCGTAGTGCACAGCCTCTCACTCGCAGGCGTGCCACTACGGCTGCCGTGACATGGCAGGAGGTGCGCGTCTACTGCCCAACTCCCCTGGGACTATCTACTGCACCCGGGAATAACTTCTGGCCGCGTGGTGATGTGTTTCGTGGAAGTGGCAGGCGTGAGTACAAGACTCACCGCCTTCTTTAGCACATGTGCCTCACAGTGCACAGCCTCTCACTCGCAGGCGTGCCACTACGGCTGCCGCGATGGGGCAGGAGGTGCCCGACTACTCTCCAACTCCCTTGGGACTATCTACTGCACCCGGGAATCCGTTTTGGCCGCCTGGTGATGTGTTTCGTGGAAGTGGCAGGCGTGAGTACAAGGCTCAGCCCTTACACCTTGCACAGCTTCTCACTCTCACGCATGCCACTCCGTCGCCCGTGCTTTGCCGGAGTTGCGCGTCTATTGCCGAGGTTCCCCTGGGTCTAGTGCACCTGGGATTTCATTTTGGTGGCGTTGTCATGCGTTTCGTGGAAGTGGCAGGCGTGAGTGCAAGGCTCACCGCCTTCTTTAGCACATGTGCCTCGTAGTGCACAGCCTCTCACTCGCAGGCGTGCCACTACGGCTGCCGTGACATGGCAGGAGGTGCGCGTCTACTGCCCAACTCCCCTGGGACTATCTACTGCACCCGGGAATAACTTCTGGCCGCGTGGTGATGTGTTTCGTGGAAGTGGCAGGCGTGAGTACAAGACTCACCGCCTTCTTTAGCACATGTGCCTCACAGTGCACAGCCTCTCACTCGCAGGCGTGCCACTAGGGCTGCCGCGATGGGGCAGGAGGTGCCCGACTACTCTCCAACTCCCTTGGGACTATCTACTGCACCCGGGAATCCGTTTTGGCCGCCTGGTGATGTGTTTCGTGGAAGTGGCAGGCGTGAGTACAAGGCTCACCCCTTCCTCTTGCACAGCCTCTCACTCTCACGCATGCCACTCCGTCGCCCGTGATTTCCCGGAGTTGCGCGTCTATTGCCGAGGTTCCCCTGGGTCTAGTGAACCGGGGATTTCATTTTGGAGGCGTTGGCATGCGTTTCGTGGAAGTGGCAGGCGTGAGTACAAGGCTCACCGCCTACTTTAGCACATGTGCCTCACAGTGCACAGCCTCTCACTGGCAGGCGTGCCACTACGGCTCCCGTGATTTGGCAGGAGGTGCGCGCCTACCCCCCAACTCCCCTGGGACTATCTAGTGCACGCGGGAATCCATTTTAACCGCGTGGTGATGTGTTTCGTGGAAGTGGCAGGCGTGACTACAAGACTCACCGCCTTCTTTAGCAAATGTGCCTCACAGTGCACAGCCTCTCACTGGCAGGCGTGCCACTACGGCTCCCGTGATTTGGCAGGAGGTGCGCGCCTACTCTCCAACTCCCCTGGGACTATCTTGTGCACCCGGGAATCCGTTTTGGCCGCGTGGTGATGTCTTTCGTGGAAGTAGCAGGCGTGAGTACAAGGCTCACCCCTTCCTCTTGCACAGCCTCCCACTCTCACGCATGCCACTCCGTCGCCCGTGATTTCCCGGAGTTGCGCGTCTATTGCCGAGGTTCCCCTGGGTCTAGTAAACCGGCGATTTCATTTTGGAGGCGTTGTGATGCGTTTCGTGGAAGTGGCAGGCGTGAGTACAAGGCCTACCGCCTTCTTTAGCACATGTGCCTCACAGTGCAGAGCCTCTCACTGGCAGGCGTGCCACTACGGCTCCCGTGATGTGGCAGGAGGTGCGCGCCTACTCTCCAACTCCCCTGGGACTATCTTGTGCACCCGGGAATCCGTTTTGGCCGCGTGGTGATGTCTTTCGTGGAAGTAGCAGGCGTGAGTACAAGGCTCACCCCTTCCTCTTGCACAGCCTCCCACTCTCACGCATGCCACTCCGTCGCCCGTGATTTCCCGGAGTTGCGCGTCTATTGCCGAGGTTCCCCTGGGACTAGTGCACCGGGGATTATATTTTGGAGGCGTTGTCATGCGTTTCGTGGAAGTGGCAGGCGTGAGTACAAGGCTCACCGCCTACTTTAGCACATGTGCCTCATAGTGCACAGCCTCTCACTCGGAGGCGTGCCACTACGGCTCCCGTAACTTGCAGGAGGTGCGCGCCTACCCCCCAACTCCCCTGGGACTATCTAGTGCTCGCGGGAATCCATTTTAACCGCGTGGTGATGTGTTTCGTGGAAGTGGCAGGCGTGACTACAAGACTCACCGCCTTCTTTAGCACATGTGCCTCACAGTGCAAAGCCTCTCACTGGCAGGCGTGCCACTACGGCTCCCGTGATTTGGCAGGAGGTGCGCGCTTACTCTCCAACTCCCCTGGGACTATCTTGTGCACCCGGGAATCCGTTTTGGCCGCGTGGTGATGTCTTTCGTGGAAGTAGCAGGCGTGAGTACAAGGCTCACCCCTTCCTCTTGCACAGCCTCCCACTCTCACGCATGCCACTCCGTCGCCCGTGATTTCCCGGAGTTGCGCGTCTATTGCCGAGGTTCCCCTGGGTCTAGTGAACCGGGGATTTCATTTTGGAGGCGTTGTCATGCGTTTCGTGGAAGTGGCAGGCGTGAGTACAAGGCTCACCGCCTACTTTAGCACATGTGCCTCACAGTGCACAGCCTCTCACTGGCAGGCGTGCCACTACGGCTCCCGTGATTTGACAGGAGGTGCGCGCCTACTCTCCAACTCCCCTGGGACTATCTTGTGCACCCGGGAATCCGTTTTGGCCGCGTGGTGATGTCTTTCGTGGAAGTGGCAGGCGTGACTACAAGACTCACCGCCTTCTTTAGCACATGTGCCTCACAGTGCACAGCCTCTCACTGGCAGGCGTGCCACTACGGCTCCCGTGATTTGGCAGGAGGTGCGCGCCTACTCTCCAACTCCCCTGGGACTATCTTGTGCACCCGGGAATCCGTTTTGGCCGCGTGGTGATGTCTTTCGTGGAAGTAGCAGGCGTGAGTACAAGGCTCACCCCTTCCTCTTGCACAGCCTCCCACTCTCACGCATGCCACTCCGTCGCCCGTGATTTCCCGGAGTTGCGCGTCTATTGCCGAGGTTCCCCTGGGTCTAGTGAACCGGGGATTTCATTTTGGAGGCGTTGTCATGCGTTTCGTGGAAGTGGCAGGCGTGAGTACAAGGCTCACCGCCTACTTTAGCACATGTGCCTCACAGTGCATAGCCTCTCACTGGCAGGCGTGCCACTACGGCTCCCGTGATTTGGCAGGAGGTGCGCGCCTACTCTCCAACTCCCCTGGGACTATCTTGTGCACCCGGGAATCCGTTTTGGCCGCGTGGTGATGTCTTTCGTGGAAGTAGCAGGCGTGAGTACAAGGCTCACCTCTTCCTCTTGCACAGCCTCCCACTCTCACGCATGCCACTCCGTCGCCCGTGATTTCCCGGAGTTGCGCGTCTATTGCCGAGGTTCCCCTGGGTCTAGTAAACCGGCGATTTCATTTTGGAGGCGTTGTGATGCGTTTCGTGGAAGTGGCAGGCGTGAGTACAAGGCCTACCGCCTTCTTTAGCACATGTGCCTCACAGTGCAGAGCCTCTCACTGGCAGGCGTGCCACTACGGCTCCCGTGATGTGGCAGGAGGTGCGCGCCTACTCTCCAACTCCCCTGGGACTATCTTGTGCACCCGGGAATCCGTTTTGGCCGCGTGGTGATGTCTTTCGTGGAAGTAGCAGGCGTGAGTACAAGGCTCACCCCTTCCTCTTGCACAGCCTCCCACTCTCACGCATGCCACTCCGTCGCCCGTGATTTCCCGGAGTTGCGCGTCTATTGCCGAGGTTCCCCTGGGTCTAGTGAACCGGGGATTTAATTTTGGAGCCGTTGTCATGCGTTTCGTGGAAGTGGCAGGCGTGAGTACAAGGCTCACCGCCTACTTTAGCACATGTGCCTCATAGTGCACAGCCTCTCACTCGGAGGCGTGCCACCACGGCTCCCGTAACTTGCAGGAGGTGCGCGCCTACCCCCCAACTCCCCTGGGACTATCTAGTGCACGCGGGAATCCATTTTAACCGCGTAGTGATGTGTTTCGTGGAAGTGGCAGGCGTGACTACAAGACTCACCGCCTTCTTTAGCACATGTGCCTCACAGTGCACAGCCTCTCACTGGCAGGCGTGCCACTACGGCTCCCGTGATTTGGCAGGAGGTGCGCGCCTACTCTCCAACTCCCCTGGGACTATCTTGTGCACCCGGGAATCCGTTTTGGCCGCGTGGTGATGTCTTTCGTGGAAGTAGCAGGCGTGAGTACAAGGCTCACCCCTTCCTCTTGCACAGCCTCCCACTCTCACGCATGCCACTCCGTCGCCCGTGATTTCCCGGAGTTGCGCGTCTATTGCCGAGGTTCCCCTGGGTCTAGTGAACCGGGGATTTCATTTTGGAGGCGTTGTCATGCGTTTCGTGGAAGTGGCAGGCGTGAGTACAAGGCTCACCGCCTACTTTAGCACATGTGCCTCACAGTGCACAGCCTCTCACTGGCAGGCGTGCCACTACGGCTCCCGTGATTTGGCAGGAGGTGCGCGCCTACTCTCCAACTCCCCTGGGACTATCTTGTGCACCCGGGAATCCGTTTTGGCCGCGTGGTGATGTCTTTCGTGGAAGTAGCAGGCGTGAGTACAAGGCTCACCCCTTCCTCTTGCACAGCCTCCCACTCTCACGCATGCCACTCCGTCGCCCGTGATTTCCCGGAGTTGCGCGTCTATTGCCGAGGTTCCCCTGGGTCTAGTAAACCGGCGATTTCATTTTAGAGGCGTTCTCATGCGTTTCGTGGAAGTGGCAGGCGTGAGTACAAGGCCTACCGCCTTCTTTAGCACATGTGCCTCACAGTGCAGAGCCTCTCACTGGCAGGCGTGCCACTACGGCTCCCGTGATGTGGCAGGAGGTGCGCGCCTACTCTCCAACTCCCCTGGGACTATCTTGTGCACCCGGGAATCCGTTTTGGCCGCGTGGTGATGTCTTTCGTGGAAGTAGCAGGCGTGAGTACAAGGCTCACCCCTTCCTCTTGCACAGCCTCCCACTCTCACGCATGCCACTCCGTCGCCCGTGATTTCCCGGAGTTGCGCGTCTATTGCCGAGGTTCCCCTGGGACTAGTGCACCGGGGATTATATTTTGGAGGCGTTGTCATGCGTTTCGTGGAAGTGGCAGGCGTGAGTACAAGGCCTACCGCCTTCTTTAGCACATGTGCCTCACAGTGCAGAGCCTCTCACTGGCAGGCGTGCCACTACGGCTCCCGTGATGTGGCAGGAGGTGCGCGCCTACTCTCCAACTCCCCTGGGACTATCTTGTGCACCCGGGAATCCGTTTTGGCCGCGTGGTGATGTCTTTCGTGGAAGTAGCAGGCGTGAGTACAAGGCTCACCCCTTCCTCTTGCACAGCCTCCCACTCTCACGCATGCCACTTCGTCGCCCGTGATTTCCCGGAGTTGCGCGTCTATTGCCGAGGTTCCCCTGGGACTAGTGCACCGGGGATTATATTTTGGAGGCGTTGTCATGCGTTTCGTGGAAGTGGCAGGCGTGAGTACAAGGCTCACCGCCTACTTTAGCACATGTGCCTCATAGTGCACAGCCTCTCACTCGGAGGCGTGCCACCACGGCTCCCGTAACTTGCAGGAGGTGCGCGCCTACCCCCCAACTCCCCTGGGACTATCTAGTGCACGCGGGAATCCATTTTAACCGCGTGGTGATGTGTTTCGTGGAAGTGGCAGGCGTGACTACAAGACTCACCGCCTTCTTTAGCACATGTGCCTCACAGTGCACAGCCTCTCACTGGCAGGCGTGCCACTACGGCTCCCGTGATTTGGCAGGAGGTGCGCGCCTACTCTCCAACTCCCCTGGGACTATCTTGTGCACCCGGGAATCCGTTTTGGCCGCGTGGTGATGTCTTTCGTGGAAGTAGCAGGCGTGAGTACAAGGCTCACCCCTTCCTCTTGCACAGCCTCCCACTCTCACGCATGCCACTCCGTCGCCCGTGATTTCCCGGAGTTGCGCGTCTATTGCCGAGGTTCCCCTGGGTCTAGTGAACCGGGGATTTCATTTTGGAGGCGTTGTCATGCGTTTCGTGGAAGTGGCAGGCGTGAGTACAAGGCTCACCGCCTACTTTAGCACATGTGCCTTACAGTGCACAGCCTCTCACTGGCAGGCGTGCCACTACGGCTCCCGTGATTTGGCAGGAGGTGCGCGCCTACTCTCCAACTCCCCTGGGACTATCTTGTGCACCCGGGAATCCGTTTTGGCCGCGTGGTGATGTCTTTCGTGGAAGTAGATGGCGTGAGTACAGGGCTCACCCCTTCCTCTTGCACAGCCTCCCACTCTCACGCATGCCACTCCGTCGCCCGTGATTTCCGGGAGTTGCGCGTCTATTGCCGAGGTTCCCCTGGGTCTAGTAAACCGGCGATTTCATTTTGGAGGCGTTGTCATGCGTTTCGTGGAAGTGGCAGGCGTGAGTACAAGGCCTACCGTCTTCTTTAGCACATGTGCCTCACAGTGCAGAGCCTCTCACTGGCAGGCGTGCCACTACGGCTCCCGTGATGTGGCAGGAGGTGCGCGCCTACTCTCCAACTCCCCTGGGACTATCTTGTGCACCCGGGAATCCGTTTTGGCCGCGTGGTGATGTCTTTCGTGGAAGTAGCAGGCGTGAGTACAAGGCTCACCCCTTCCTCTTGCACAGCCTCCCACTCTCACGCATGCCACTCCGTCGCCCAAGATTTCCCGGAGTTGCGCGTCTATTGCCGAGGTTCCCCTGGGACTAGTGCACCGGGGATTATATTTTGGAGGCGTTGTCATGCGTTTCGTGGAAGTGGCAGGCGTGAGTACAAGGCTCACCGCCTACTTTAGCACATGTGCCTCATAGTGCACAGCCTCTCACTCGGAGGCGTGCCACCACGGCTCCCGTAACTTGCAGGAGGTGCGCGCCTACCCCCCAACTCCCCTGGGACTATCTAGTGCACGCGGGAATCCATTTTAACCGCGTAGTGATGTGTTTCGTGGAAGTGGCAGGCGTGACTACAAGACTCACCGCCTTCTTTAGCACATGTGCCTCACAGTGCACAGCCTCTCACTGGCAGGCGTGCCACTACGGCTCCCGTGATTTGGCAGGAGGTGCGCGCCTACTCTCCAACTCCCCTGGGACTATCTTGTGCACCCGGGAATCCGTTTTGGCCGCGTGGTGATGTCTTTCGTGGAAGTAGCAGGCGTGAGTACAAGGCTCACCCCTTCCTCTTGCACAGCCTCCCACTCTCACGCATGCCACTCCGTCGCCCGTGATTTCCCGGAGTTGCGCGTCTATTGCCGAGGTTCCCCTGGGTCTAGTGAACCGGGGATTTCATTTTGGAGGCGTTGTCATGCGTTTCGTGGAAGTGGCAGGCGTGAGTACAAGGCTCACCGCCTACTTTAGCACATGTGCCTCACAGTGCACAGCCTCTCACTGGCAGGCGTGCCACTACGGCTCCCGTGATTTGGCAGGAGGTGCGCGCCTACTCTCCAACTCCCCTGGGACTATCTTGTGCACCCGGGAATCCGTTTTGGCCGCGTGGTGATGTCTTTCGTGGAAGTAGCAGGCGTGAGTACAAGGCTCACCCCTTCCTCTTGCACAGCCTCCCACTCTCACGCATGCCACTCCGTCGCCCGTGATTTCCCGGAGTTGCGCGTCTATTGCCGAGGTTCCCCTGGGTCTAGTAAACCGGCGATTTCATTTTGGAGGCGTTCTCATGCGTTTCGTGGAAGTGGCAGGCGTGAGTACAAGGCCTACCGCCTTCTTTAGCACATGTGCCTCACAGTGCAGAGCCTCTCACTGGCAGGCGTGCCACTACGGCTCCCGTGATGTGGCAGGAGGTGCGCGCCTACTCTCCAACTCCCCTGGGACTATCTTGTGCACCCGGGAATTCGTTTTGGCCGCGTAGTGATGTCTTTCGTGGAAGTAGCAGGCGTGAGTACAAGGCTCACCCCTTCCTCTTGCACAGCCTCCCACTCTCACGCATGCCACTCCGTCGCCCGTGATTTCCCGGAGTTGCGCGTCTATTGCCGAGGTTCCCCTGGGACTAGTGCACCGGGGATTATATTTTGGAGGCGTTGTCATGCGTTTCGTGGAAGTGGCAGGCGTGAGTACAAGGCCTACCGCCTTCTTTAGCACATATGCCTCACAGTGCAGAGCCTCTCACTGGCAGGCGTGCCACTACGGCTCCCGTGATGTGGCAGGAGGTGCGCGCCTACTCTCCAGCTCCCCTGGGACTATCTTGTGCACCCGCGAATCCGTTTTGGCCGCGTGGTGATGTCTTTCGTGGAAGTAGCAGGCGTGAGTACAAGGCTCACCCCTTCCTCTTGCACAGCCTCCCACTCTCACGCATGCCACTTCGTCGCCCGTGATTTCCCGGAGTTGCGCGTCTATTGCCGAGGTTCCCCTGGGACTAGTGCACCGGGGATTATATTTTGGAGGCGTTGTCATGCGTTTCGTGGAAGTGGCAGGCGTGAGTACAAGGCTCACCGCCTACTTTAGCACATGTGCCTCATAGTGCACAGCCTCTCACTCGGAGGCGTGCCACCACGGCTCCCGTAACTTGCAGGAGGTGCGCGCCTACCCCCCAACTCCCCTGGGACTATCTAGTGCACGCGGGAATCCATTTTAACCGCGTGGTGATGTGTTTCGTGGAAGTGGCAGGCGTGACTACAAGACTCACCGCCTTCTTTAGCACATGTGCCTCACAGTGCACAGCCTCTCACTGGCAGGCGTGCCACTACGGCTCCCGTGATTTGGCAGGAGGTGCGCGCCTACTCTCCAACTCCCCTGGGACTATCTTGTGCACCCGGGAATCCGTTTTGGCCGCGTGGTGATGTCTGTCGTGGAAGTAGCAGGCGTGAGTACAAGGCTCACCCCTTCCTCTTGCACAGCCTCCCACTCTCACGCATGCCACTCCGTCGCCCGTGATTTCCCGGAGCTGCGCGTCTATTGCCGAGGTTCCCCTGGGTCTAGTGAACCGGGGATTTCATTTTGGAGGCGTTGTCATGCGTTTCGTGGAAGTGGCAGGCGTGAGTACAAGGCTCACCGCCTACTTTAGCACATGTGCCTTACAGTGCACAGCCTCTCACTGGCAGGCGTGCCACTACGGCTCCCGTGATTTGGCAGGAGGTGCGCGCCTACTCTCCAACTCCCCTGGGACTATCTTGTGCACCCGGGAATCCGTTTTGGCCGCGTGGTGATGTCTTTCGTGGAAGTAGCAGGCGTGAGTACAAGGCTCACCCCTTCCTCTTGCACAGCCTCCCACTCTCACGCATGCCACTCCGTCGCCCGTGATTTCCGGGAGTTGCGCGTCTATTGCCGAGGTTCCCCTGGGTCTAGTAAACCGGCGATTTCATTTTGGAGGCGTTGTCATGCGTTTCGTGGAAGTGGCAGGCGTGAGTACAAGGCCTACCGTCTTCTTTAGCACATGTGCCTCACAGTGCAGAGCCTCTCACTGGCAGGCGTGCCACTACGGCTCCCGTGATGTGGCAGGAGGTGCGCGCCTACTCTCCAACTCCCCTGGGACTATCTTGTGCACCCGGGAATCCGTTTTGGCCGCGTGGTGATGTCTTTCGTGGAAGTAGCAGGCGTGAGTACAAGGCTCACCCCTTCCTCTTGCACAGCCTCCCACTCTCACGCATGCCACTCCGTCGCCCGTGATTTCCCGGAGTTGCGCGTCTATTGCCGAGGTTCCCCTGGGACTAGTGCACCGGGGATTATATTTTGGAGGCGTTGTCATGCGTTTCGTGGAAGTGGCAGGCGTGAGTACAAGGCTCACCGCCTACTTTAGCACATGTGCCTCATAGTGCACAGCCTCTCACTCGGAGGCGTGCCACCACGGCTCCCGTAACTTGCTGGAGGTGCGCGCCTACCCCCCAACTCCCCTGGGACTATCTAGTGCACGCGGGAATCCATTTTAACCGCGTAGTGATGTGTTTCGTGGAAGTGGCAGGCGTGACTACAAGACTCACCGCCTTCTTTAGCACATGTGCCTCACAGTGCACAGCCTCTCACTGGCAGGCGTGCCACTACGGCTCCCGTGATTTGGCAGGAGGTGCGCGCCTACTCTCCAACTCCCCTGGGACTATCTTGTGCACCCGGGAATCCGTTTTGGCCGCGTGGTGATGTCTTTCGTGGAAGTAGCAGGCGTGAGTACAAGGCTCACCCCTTCCTCTTGCACAGCCTCCCACTCTCACGCATGCCACTCCGTCGCCCGTGATTTCCCGGAGTTGCGCGTCTATTGCCGAGGTTCCCCTGGGACTAGTGCACCGGGGATTATATTTTGGAGGCGTTGTCATGCGTTTCGTGGAAGTGGCAGGCGTGAGTACAAGGCTCACCGCCTACTTTAGCACATGTGCCTCATAGTGCACAGCCTCTCACTCGGAGGCGTGCCACCACGGCTCCCGTAACTTGCAGGAGGTGCGCGCCTACCCCCCAACTCCCCTGGGACTATCTAGTGCACGCGGGAATCCATTTTAACCGCGTAGTGATGTGTTTCGTGGAAGTGGCAGGCGTGACTACGAGACTCACCGCCTTCTTTAGCACATGTGCCTCACAGTGCACAGCCTCTCACTGGCAGGCGTGCCACTACGGCTCCCGTGATTTGGCAGGAGGTGCGCGCCTACTCTCCAACTCCCCTGGGACTATCTTGTGCACCCGGGAATCCGTTTTGGCCGCGTGGTGATGTCTTTCGTGGAAGTAGCAGGCGTGAGTACAAGGCTCACCCCTTCCTCTTGCACAGCCTCCCACTCTCACGCATGCCACTCCGTCGCCCGTGATTTCCCGGAGTTGCGCGTCTATTGCCGAGGTTCCCCTGGGTCTAGTGAACCGGGGATTTCATTTTGGAGGCGTTGTCATGCGTTTCGTGGAAGTGGCAGGCGTGAGTACAAGGCTCACCGCCTACTTTAGCACATGTGCCTTACAGTGCACAGCCTCTCACTGGCAGGCGTGCCACTACGGCTCCCGTGATTTGGCAGGAGGTGCGCGCCTACTCTCCAACTCCCCTGGGACTATCTTGTGCACCCGGGAATCCGTTTTGGCCGCGTGGTGATGTCTTTCGTGGAAGTAGATGGCGTGAGTACAAGGCTCACCCCTTCCTCTTGCACAGCCTCCCACTCTCACGCATGCCACTCCGTCGCCCGTGATTTCCCGGAGTTGCGCGTCTATTGCCGAGGTTCCCCTGGGTCTAGTAAACTGGCGATTTCATTTTGGAGGCGTTGTCATGCGTTTCGTGGAAGTGGCAGGCGTGAGTACAAGGCCTACCGTCTTCTTTAGCACATGTGCCTCACAGTGCAGAGCCTCTCACTGGCAGGCGTGCCACTACGGCTCCCGTGATGTGGCAGGAGGTGCGCGCCTACTCTCCAACTCCCCTGGGACTATGTTGTGCACCCGGGAATCCGTTTTGGCCGCGTGGTGATGTCTTTCGTGGAAGTAGCAGGCGTGAGTACAAGGCTCACCCCTTCCTCTTGCACAGCCTCCCACTCTCACGCATGCCACTCCGTCGACGGAGATTTCCCGGAATTGCGCGTCTATTGCCGAGGTTCTCCTGGGACTAGTGCACCGGGGATTATATTTTGGAGGCGTTGTCATGCGTTTCGTGGAAGTGGCAGGCGTGAGTACAAGGCTCACCGCCTACTTTAGCACATGTGCCTCATAGTGCACAGCCTCTCACTCGGAGGCGTGCCACCACGGCTCCCGTAACTTGCAGGAGGTGCGCGCCTACCCCTCAACTCCCCTGGGACTATCTAGTGCACGCGGGAATCCATTTTAACCGCGTAGTGATGTGTTTCGTGGAAGTGGCAGGCGTGACTACAAGACTCACCGCCTTCTTAAGCACATGTGCCTCACAGTGCACAGCCTCTCACTGGCAGGCGTGCCACTACGGCTCCCGTGATTTGGCAGGAGGTGCGCGCCTACTCTCCAACTCCCCTGGGACTATCTTGTGCACCCGGGAATCCGTTTTGGCCGCGTGGTGATGTCTTTCGTGGAAGTAGCAGGCGTGAGTACAAGGCTCACCCCTTCCTCTTGCACAGCCTCCAACTCTCACGCATGCCACTCCGTCGCCCGTGATTTCCCGGAGTTGCGCGTCTATTGCCGAGGTTCCCCTGGGTCTAGTGAACCGGGGATTTCATTTTGGAGGCGTTGTCATGCGTTTCGTGGAAGTGGCAGGCGTGAGTACAAGGCTCACCGCCTACTTTAGCACATGTGCCTCACAGTGCACAGCCTCTCACTGGCAGGCGTGCCACTACGGCTCCCGTGATTTGGCAGGAGGTGTGCGCCTACTCTCCAACGCCCCTGGGACTATCTTGTGCACCCGGGAATCCGTTTTGGCCGCGTGGTGATGTCTTTCGTGGAAGTAGCAGGCGTGAGTACAAGGCTCACCCCTTCCTCTTGCACAGCCTCCCACTCTCACGCATGCCACTCCGTCGCCCGTGATTTCCCGGAGTTGCGCGTCTATTGCCGAGGTTCCCCTGGGTCTAGTAAACCGGCGATTTCATTTTGGAGGCGTTGTCATGCGTTTCGTGGAAGTGGCAGGCGTGAGTACAAGGCCTACCGCCTTCTTTAGCACATGTGCCTCACAGTGCAGAGCCTCTCACTGGCAGGCGTGCCACTACGGCTCCCGTGATGTGACAGGAGGTGCGCGCCTACTCTCCAACTCCCCTGGGACTATCTTGTGCACCCGGGAATCAGTTTTGGCCGCGTGGTGATGTCTTTCGTGGAAGTAGCAGGCGTGAGTACAAGGCTCACCCCTTCCTCTTGCACAGCCTCCCACTCTCACGCATGCCACTCCGTCGCCCGTGATTTCCCGGAGTTGCGCGTCTATTGCCGAGGTTCCCCTGGGACTAGTGCACCGGGGATTATATTTTGGAGGCGTTGTCATGCGTTTCGTGGAAGTGGCAGGCGTGAGTACAAGGCCTACCGCCTTCTTTAGCACATGTGCCTCACAGTGCAGAGCCTCTCACTGGCAGGCGTGCCACTACGGCTCCCGTGATGTGGCAGGAGGTGTGCGCCTACTCTCCAACTCCCCTGGGACTATCTTGTGCACCCGGGAATCCGTTTTGGCCGCGTGGTGATGTCTTTCGTGGAAGTAGCAGGCGTGAGTACAAGGCTCACCCCTTCCTCTTGCACAGCCTCCCACTCTCACGCATGCCACTCCGTCGCCCGTGATTTCCCGGAGTTGCGCGTCTATTGCCGAGGTTCCCCTGGGACTAGTGCACCGGGGATTATATTTTGGAGGCGTTGTCATGCGTTTCGTGGAAGTGGCAGGCGTGAGTACAAGGCTCACCGCCTACTTTAGCACATGTGCCTCATAGTGCACAGCCTCTCACTCGGAGGCGTGCCACCACGGCTCCCGTAGCTTGCAGGAGGTGCGCGCCTACCCCCCAACTCCCCTGGGACTATCTAGTGCACGCGGGAATCCATTTTAACCGCGTGGTGATGTGTTTCGTGGAAGTGGCAGGCGTGACTACAAGACTCACCGCCTTCTTTAGCACATGTGCCTCACAGTGCACAGCCTCTCACTGGCAGGCGTGCCACTACGGCTCCCGTGATTTGGCAGGAGGTGCGCGCCTACTCTCCTACTCCCCTGGGACTATCTTGTGCACCCGGGAATCCGTTTTGGCCGCGTGGTGATGTCTTTCGTGGAAGTAGCAGGCGTGAGTACAAGGCTCACCCCTTCCTCTTGAACAGCCTCCCACTCTGACGCATGCCACTCCGTCGCCCGTGATTTCCCGGAGTTGCGCGTCTATTGCCGAGGTTCCCCTGGGTCTAGTGAACCGGGGATTTTATTTTGGAGGCGTTGTCATGCGTTTCGTGGAAGTGGCAGGCGTGAGTACAAGGCTCACCGCCTACTTTAGCACATGTGCCTCACAGTGCACAGCCTCTCACTGGCAGGCGTGCCACTACGGCTCCCGTGATTTGGCAGGAGGTGCGCGCCTACTCTCCAACTCCCCTGGGACTATCTTGTGCACCCGGGAATCCGTTTTGGCCGCGTGGTGATGTCTTTCGTGGAAGTAGCAGGCGTGAGTACAAGGCTCACCCCTTCTTCTTGCACAGCCTCCCACTCTCACGCATGCCACTCCGTCGCCCGTGATTTCCCGGAGTTGCGCGTCTTTTGCCGAGGTTCCCCTGGGTCTAGTAAACCGGCGATTTCATTTTGGAGGCGTTGTCATGCGTTTCGTGGAAGTGGCAGGCGTGAGTACAAGGCCTACCGCCTTCTTTAGCACATGTGCCTCACAGTGCAGAGCCTCTCACTGGCAGGCGTGCCACTACGGCTCCCGTGATGTGGCAGGAGGTGCGCGCCTACTCTCCAACTCCCCTGGGACTATCTTGTGCACCCGGGAATCCGTTTTGGCCGCGTGGTGATGTCTTTCGTGGAAGTAGCAGGCGTGAGTACAAGGCTCACCCCTTCCTCTTGCACAGCCTCCCACTCTCACGCATGCCACTCCGTCGCCCGTGATTTCCCGGAGTTGCGCGTCTATTGCCGAGGTTCCCCTGGGACTAGTGCACCGGGGATTATATTTTGGAGGCGTTGTCATGCGTTTCGTGGAAGTGGCAGGCGTGAGTACAAGGCTCACCGCCTACTTTAGCACATGTGCCTCATAGTGCACAGCCTCTCACTCGGAGGCGTGCCACCACGGCTCCCGTAACTTGCAGGAGGTGCGCGCCTACCCCTCAAATCCCCTGGGACTATCTAGTGCACGCGGGAATCCATTTTAACCGCGTAGTGATGTGTTTCGTGGAAGTGGCAGGCGTGACTACAAGACTCACCGCCTTCTTTAGCACATGTGCCTCACAGTGCACAGCCTCTCACTGGCAGGCGTGCCACTACGGCTCCCGTGATTTGGCAGGAGGTGCGCGCCTACTCTCCAACTCCCCTGGGACTATCTTGTGCACCCGGGAATCCGTTTTGGCCGCGTGGTGATGTCTTTCGTGGAAGTAGCAGGCGTGAGTACAAGGCTCACCCCTTCCTCTTGCACAGCCTCCCACTCTCACGCATGCCACTCCGTCGCCCGTGATTTCCCGGAGTTGCGCGTCTATTGCCGAGGTTCCCCTGGGTCTAGTGAACCGGGGATTTCATTTTGGAGGCGTTGTCATGCGTTTCGTGGAAGTGGCAGGCGTGAGTACAAGGCTCACCGCCTACTTTAGCACATGTGCCTCACAGTGCACAGCCTCTCACTGGCAGGCGTGCCAATACGGCTCCCGTGATTTGGCAGGAGGTGTGCGCCTACTCTCCAACTCCCCTGGGACTATCTTGTGCACCCGGGAATCCGTTTTGGCCGCGTGGTGATGTCTTTCGTGGAAGTAGCAGGCGTGAGTACAAGGCTCACCCCTTCCTCTTGCACAGCCTCCCACTCTCACGCATGCCACTCCGTCGCCCGTGATTTCCCGGAGTTGCGCGTCTATTGCCGAGGTTCCCCTGGGTCTAGTAAACCGGCGATTTCATTTTGGAGGCGTTGTCATGCGTTTCGTGGAAGTGGCAGGCGTGAGTACAAGGCCTACCGCCTACTTTAGCACATGTGCCTCACAGTGCAGAGCCTCTCACTGGCAGGCGTGCCACTACGGCTCCCGTGATGTGGTAGGAGGTGCGCGCCTACTCTCCAACTCCCCTGGGACTATCTTGTGCACCCGGGAATCCGTTTTGGCCGCGTGGTGATGTCTTTCGTGGAAGTAGCAGGCGTGAGTACAAGGCTCACCCCTTCCTCTTGCACAGCCTCCCACTCTCACGCATGCCACTCCGTCGCCCGTGATTTCCCGGAGTTGCGCGTCTATTGCCGAGGTTCCCCTGGGACTAGTGCACCGGGGATTATATTTTGGAGGCGTTGTCATGCGTTTCGTGGAAGTGGCAGGCGTGAGTACAAGGACTACCGCCTTCTTTAGCACATGTGCCTCACAGTGCAGAGCCTCTCACTGGCAGGCGTGCCACTATGGCTCCCGTGATGTGGCAGGAGGTGCGCGCCTACTCTCCAACTCCCCTGGGACTATCTTGTGCACCCGGGAATCCGTTTTGGCCGCGTGGTGATGTCTTTCGTGGAAGTAGCAGGCGTGAGTACAAGGCTCACCCCTTCCTCTTGCACAGCCTCCCACTCTCACGCATGCCACTCCGTCGCCCGTGATTTCCCGGAGTTGCGCGTCTATTGCCGAGGTTCCCCTGGGACTAGTGCACCGGGGATTATATTTTGGAGGCGTTGTCATGCGTTTCGTGGAAGTGGCAGGCGTGAGTACAAGGCTCACCGCCTACTTTAGCACATGTGCCTCATAGTGCACAGCCTCTCACTCGGAGGCGTGCCACCACGGCTCCCGTAACTTGCAGGAGGTGCGCGCCTACCCCCCAACTCCCCTGGGACTATCTAGTGCACGCGGGAATCCATTTTAACCGCGTGGTGATGTGTTTCGTGGAAGTGGCAGGCGTGACTACAAGACTCACCGCCTTCTTTAGCACATGTGCCTCACAGTGCACAGCCTCTCACTGGCAGGCGTGCCACTACGGCTCCCGTGATTTGGCAGGAGGTGCGCGCCTACTCTCCAACTCCCCTGGGACTATCTTGTGCACCCGGGAATCCGTTTTGGCCGCGTGGTGATGTCTTTCGTGGAAGTAGCAGGCGTGAGTACAAGGCTCACCCCTTCCTCTTGCACAGCCTCCCACTCTCACGCATGCCACTCCGTCGCCCGTGATTTCCCGGAGTTGCGCGTCTATTGCCGAGGTTCCCCTGGGTCTAGTGAACCGGGGATTTCATTTTGGAGGCGTTGTCATGCGTTTCGTGGAAGTGGCAGGCGTGAGTACAAGGCTCACCGCCTACTTTAGCACATGTGCCTCACAGTGCACAGCCTCTCACTGGCAGGCGTGCCACTACGGCTCCCGTGATTTGGCAGGAGGTGCGCGCCTACTCTCCAACTCCCCTGGGACTATCTTGTGCACCCGGGAATCCGTTTTGGCCGCGTGGTGATGTCTTTCGTGGAAGTAGCAGGCGTGAGTACAAGGCTCACCCCTTCCTCTTGCACAGCCTCCCACTCTCACGCATGCCACTCCGTCGCCCGTGATTTCCCGGAGTTGCGCGTCTATTGCCGAGGTTCCCCTGGGTCTAGTAAACCGGCGATTTCATTTTGGAGGCGTTGTCATGCGTTTCGTGGAAGTGGCAGGCGTGAGTACAAGGCCTACCGCCTTCTTTAGCACATGTGCCTCACAGTGCAGAGCCTCTCACTGGCAGGCGTGCCACTACGGCTCCCGTGATGTGGCAGGAGGTGCGCGCCTACTCTGCAACTCCCCTGGGACTATCTTGTGCACCCGGGAATCCGTTTTGGCCGCGTGGTGATGTCTTTCGTGGAAGTAGCAGGCGTGAGTACAAGGCTCACCCCTTCCTCTTGCACAGCCTCCCACTCTCACGCATGCCACTCCGTCGCCCGTGATTTCCCGGAGTTGCGCGTCTATTGCCGAGGTTCCCCTGGGACTAGTGCACCGGGGATTATATTTTGGAGGAGTTGTCATGCGTTTCGTGGAAGTGGCAGGCGTGAGTACAAGGCTCACCGCCTACTTTAGCACATGTGCCTCATAGTGCACAGCCTCTCACTCGGAGGCGTGCCACCACGGCTCCCGTAACTTGCAGGAGGTGTGCGCCTACCCCCCAACTCCCCTGGGACTATCTAGTGCACGCGGGAATCCATTTTAACCGCGTAGTGATGTGTTTCGTGGAAGTGGCAGGCGTGACTACAAGACTCACCGCCTTCTTTAGCACATGTGCCTCACAGTGCACAGCCTCTCACTGGCAGGCGTGCCACTACGGCTCCCGTGATTTGGCAGGAGGTGCGCGCCTACTCTCCAACTCCCCTGGGACTATCTTGTGCACCCGGGAATCCGTTTTGGCCGCGTGGTGATGTCTTTCGTGGAAGTAGCAGGCGTGAGTACAAGGCTCACCCCTTCCTCTTGCACAGCCTCCCACTCTCACGCATGCCACTCCGTCGCCCGTGATTTCCCGGAGTTGCGCGTCTATTGCCGAGGTTCCCCTGGGTCTAGTGAACCGGGGATTTCATTCTGGAGGCGTTGTCATGCGTTTCGTGGAAGTGGCAGGCGTGAGTATAAGGCTCACCGCCTACTTTAGCACATGTGCCTCACAGTGCACAGCCTCTCACTGGCAGGCGTGCCACTACGGCTCCCGTGATTTGGCAGGAGGTGCGCGCCTACTCTCCAACTCCCCTGGGACTATCTTGTGCACCCGGGAATCCGTTTTGGCCGCGTGGTGATGTCTTTCGTGGAAGTAGCAGGCGTGAGTACAAGGCTCACCCCTTCCTCTTGCACAGCCTCCCACTCTCACGCATGCCACTCCGTCGCCCGTGATTTCCCGGAGTTGCGCGTCTATTGCCGAGGTTCCCCTGGGTCTAGTAAACCGGCGATTTCATTTTGGAGGCGTTGTCATGCGTTTCGTGGAAGTGGCAGGCGTGAGTACAAGGCCTACCGCCTTCTTTAGCACATGTGCCTCACAGTGCAGAGCCTCTCACTGGCAGGCGTGCCACTACGGCTCCCGTGATGTGGCAGGAGGTGCGCGCCTACTCTCCAACTCCCCTGGGACTATCTTGTGCACCCGGGAATCCGTTTTGGCCGCGTGGTGATGTCTTTCGTGGAAGTAGCAGGCGTGAGTACAAGGCTCACCCCTTCCTCTTGCACAGCCTCCCACTCTCACGCATGCCACTCCGTCGCCCGTGATTTCCCGGAGTTGCGCGTCTATTGCCGAGGTTCCCCTGGGACTAGTGCACCGGGGATTATATTTTGGAGGCGTTGTCATGCGTTTCGTGGAAGTGGCAGGCGTGAGTACAAGGCCTACCGCCTTCTTTAGCACATGTGCCTCACAGTGCAGAGCCTCTCACTGGCAGGCGTGCCACTACGGCTCCCGTGATGTGGCAGGAGGTGCGCGCCTACTCTCCAACTCCCCTGGGACTATCTTGTGCACCCGGGAATCCGTTTTGGCAGCGTGGTGATGTCTTTCGTGGAAGTAGCAGGCGTGAGTACAAGGCTCACCCCTTCCTCTTGCACAGCCTCCCACTCTCACGCATGCCACTCCGTCGCCCGTGATTTCCCGGAGTTGCGCGTCTATTGCCGAGGTTTCCCTGGGACTAGTGCACCGGGGATTATATTTTGGAGGCGTTGTCATGCGTTTCGTGGAAGTGGCAGGCGTGAGTACAAGGCTCACCGCCTACTTTAGCACATGTGCCTCATAGTGCACAGCCTCTCACTCGGAGGCGTGCCACCACGGCTCCCGTAACTTGCAGGAGGTGCGCGCCTACCCCCCAACTCCCCTGGGACTATCTAGTGCACGCGGGAATGCATTTTAACCGCGTGGTGATGTGTTTCGTGGAAGTGGCAGGCGTGACTACAAGACTCACCGCCTTCTTTAGCACATGTGCCTCACAGTGCACAGCCTCTCACTGGCAGGCGTGCCACTAAGGCTCCCGTGATTTGGCAGGAGGTGCGCGCCTACTCTCCAACTCCCCTGGGACTATCTTGTGCACCCGGGAATCCGTTTTGGCCGCGTGGTGATGTCTTTCGTGGAAGTAGCAGGCGTGAGTACAAGGCTCACCCCTTCCTCTTGCACAGCCTCCCACTCTCACGCATGCCACTCCGTCGCCCGTGATTTCCCGGAGTTGCGCGTCTATTGCCGAGGTTCCCCTGGGTCTAGTGAACCGGGGATTTCATTTTGGAGGCGTTGTCATGCGTTTCGTGGAAGTGGCAGGCGTGAGTACAAGGCTCACCGCCTACTTTAGCACATGTGCCTCACAGTGCACAGCCTCTCACTGGCAGGCGTGCCACTACGGCTCCCGTGATTTGGCAGGAGGTGCGCGCCTACTCTCCAACTCCCCTGGGACTATCTTGTGCACCCGGGAATCCGTTTTGGCCGCGTGGTGATGTCTTTCGTGGAAGTAGCAGGCGTGAGTACAAGGCTCACCCCTTCCTCTTGCACAGCCTCCCACTCTCACGCATGCCACTCCGTCGCCCGTGATTTCCCGGAGTTGCGCGTCTATTGCCGAGGTTCCCCTGGGTCTAGTAAACCGGCGATTTCATTTTGGAGGCGTTGTCATGCGTTTCGTGAAAGTGGCAGGCGTGAGTGCAAGGCCTACCGCCTTCTTTAGCACATGTGCCTCACAGTGCAGAGCCTCTCACTGGCAGGCGTGCCACTACGGCTCCCGTGATGTGGCAGGAGGTGCGCGCCTACTCTCCAACTCCCCTGGGACTATCTTGTGCACCCGGGAATCCGTTTTGGCCGCGTGGTGATGTCTTTCGTGGAAGTAGCAGGCGTGAGTACAAGGCTCACCCCTTCCTCTTGCACAGCCTCCCACTCTCACGCATGCCACTCCGTCGCCCGTGATTTCCCGGAGTTGCGCGTCTATTGCCGAGGTTCCCCTGGGACTAGTGCACCGGGGATTATATTTTGGAGGCGTTGTCATGCGTTTCGTGGAAGTGGCAGGCGTGAGTACAAGGCCTACCGCCTTCTTTAGCACATGTGCCTCACAGTGCAGAGCCTCTCACTGGCAGGCGTGCCACTACGGCTCCCGTGATGTAGCAGGAGGTGCGCGCCTACTCTCCAACTCCCCTGGGACTATCTTGTGCACCCGGGAATCCGTTTTGGCCGCGTGGTGATGTCTTTCGTGGAAGTAGCAGGCGTGAGTACAAGGCTCACCCCTTCCTCTTGCACAGCCTCCCACTCTCACGCATGCCACTCCGTCGCCCGTGATTTCCCGGAGTTGCGCGTCTATTGCCGAGGTTCCCCTGGGACTAGTGCACCGGGGATTATATTTTGGAGGCGTTGTCATGCGTTTCGTGGAAGTGGCAGGCGTGAGTACAAGGCTCACCGCCTACTTTAGCACATGTGCCTCATAGTGCACAGCCTCTCACTCGGAGGCGTGCCACCACGGCTCCCGTAACTTGCAGGAGGTGCGCGCCTACCCCCCAACTCCCCTGGGACTATCTAGTGCACGCGGGAATCCATTTTAACCGCGTAGTGATGTGTTTCGTGGAAGTGGCAGGCGTGACTACAAGACTCACCGCCTTCTTTAGCACATGTGCCTCACAGTGCACAGCCTCTCACTGGCAGGCGTGCCACTACGGCTCCCGTGATTTGGCAGGAGGTGCGCGCCTACTCTCCAACTCCCCTGGGACTATCTTGTGCACCCGGGAATCCGTTTTGGCCGCGTGGTGATGTCTTTCGTGGAAGTAGCAGGCGTGAGTACAAGGCTCACCCCTTCCTCTTGCACAGCCTCCCACTCTCACGCATGCCACTCCGTCGCCCGTGATTTCCCGGAGTTGCGCGTCTATTGCCGAGGTTCCCCTGGGACTAGTGCACCGGGGATTATATTTTGGAGGCGTTGTCATGCGTTTCGTGGAAGTGGCAGGCGTGAGTACAAGGCTCACCGCCTACTTTAGCACATGTGCCTCATAGTGCACAGCCTCTCACTCGGAGGCGTGCCACCACGGCTCCCGTAACTTGCAGGAGGTGCGCGCCTACCCCCCAACTCCCCTGGGACTATCTAGTGCACGCGGGAATCCATTTTAACCGCGTAGTGATGTGTTTCGTGGAAGTGGCAGGCGTGACTACAAGACTCACCGCCTTCTTTAGCACATGTGCCTCACAGTGCACAGCCTCTCACTGGCAGGCGTGCCACTACGGCTCCCGTGATTTGGCAGGAGGTGCGCGCCTACTCTCCAACTCCCCTGGGACTATCTTGTGCACCCGGGAATCCGTTTTGGCCGCGTGGTGATGTCTTTCGTGGAAGTAGCAGGCGTGAGTACAAGGCTCACCCCTTCCTCTTGCACAGCCTCCCACTCTCACGCATGCCACTCCGTCGCCCGTGATTTCCCGGAGTTGCGCGTCTATTGCCGAGGTTCCCCTGGGTCTAGTGAACCGGGGATTTCATTTTGGAGGCGTTGTCATGCGTTTCGTGGAAGTGGCAGGCGTGAGTACAAGGCTCACCGCCTACTTTAGCACATGTGCCTCACAGTGCACAGCCTCTCACTGGCAGGCGTGCCACTACGGCTCCCGTGATTTGGCAGGAGGTGCGCGCCTACTCTCCAACTCCCCTGGGACTATCTTGTGCACCCGGGAATCCGTTTTGGCCGCGTGGTGATGTCTTTCGTGGAAGTAGCAGGCGTGAGTACAAGGCTCACCCCTTCCTCTTGCACAGCCTCCCACTCTCACGCATGCCACTCCGTCGCCCGTGATTTCCCGGAGTTGCACGTCTATTGCCGAGGTTCCCCTGGGTCTAGTAAACCGGCGATTTCATTTTGGAGGCGTTGTCATGCGTTTCGTGGAAGTGGCAGGCGTGAGTACAAGGCCTACCGCCTTCTTTAGCACATGTGCCTCACAGTGCAGAGCCTCTCACTGGCAGGCGTGCCACTACAGCTTCCGTGATGTGGCAGGAGGTGCGCGCCTACTCTCCAACTCCCCTGGGACTATCTTGTGCACCAGGGAATCCGTTTTGGCCGCGTGGTGATGTCTTTCGTGGAAGTAGCAGGCGTGAGTACAAGGCTCACCCCTTCCTCTTGCACAGCCTCCCACTCTCACGCATGCCACTCCGTCGCCCGTGATTTCCCGGAGTTGCGCGTCTATTGCCGAGGTTCCCCTGGGACTAGTGCACCGGGGATTATATTTTGGAGGCGTTGTCATGCGTTTCGTGGAAGTGGCAGGCGTGAGTACAAGGCTCACCGCCTACTTTAGCACATGTGCCTCATAGTGCACAGCCTCTCACTCGGAGGCGTGCCACCACGGCTCCCGTAACTTGCAGGAGGTGCGCGCCTAACCCCCAACTCCCCTGGGACTATCTAGTGCACGCGGGAATCCTTTTTAACCGCGTAGTGATGTGTTTCGTGGAAGTGGCAGGCGTGACTACAAGACTCACCGCCTTCTTTAGCACATGTGCCTCACAGTGCACAGCCTCTCACTGGCAGGCGTGCCACTACGGCTCCCGTGATTTGGCAGGAGGTGCGCGCCTACTCTCCAACTCCCCTGGGACTATCTTGTGCACCCGGGAATCCGTTTTGGCCGCGTGGTGATGTCTTTCGTGGAAGTAGCAGGCGTGAGTACAAGGCTCACCCCTTCCTCTTGCACAGCCTCCCACTCTCACGCATGCCACTCCGTCGCCCGTGATTTCCCGGAGTTGCGCGTCTATTGCCGAGGTTCCCCTGGGTCTAGTGAACCGGGGATTTCATTTTGGAGGCGTTGTCATGCGTTTCGTGGAAGTGGCAGGCGTGAGTACAAGGCTCACCGCCTACTTTAGCACATGTGCCTCACAGTGCACAGCCTCTCACTGGCAGGCGTGCCACTACGGCTCCCGTGATTTGGCAGGAGGTGCGCGCCTACTCTCCAACTCCCCTGGGACTATCTTGTGCACCCGGGAATCCGTTTTGGCCGCGTGGTGATGTCTTTCGTGGAAGTAGCAGGCGTGAGTACAAGGCTCACCCCTTCCTCTTGCACAGCCTCCCACTCTCACGCATGCCACTCCGTCGCCCGTGATTTCCCGGAGTTGCGCGTCTATTGCCGAGGTTCCCCTGGGACTAGTGCACCGGGGATTATATTTTGGAGGCGTTGTCATGCGTTTCGTGGAAGTGGCAGGCGTGAGTACAAGGCTCACCGCCTACTTTAGCACATGTGCCTCATAGTGCACAGCCTCTCACTCGGAGGCGTGCCACCAGGGCTCCCGTAACTTGCAGGAGGTGCGCGCCTACCCCCCAACTCCCCTGGGACTATCTAGTGCACGCGGGAATCCATTTTAACCGCGTGGTGATGTGTTTCGTGGAAGTGGCAGGCGTGACTACAAGACTCACCGCCTTCTTTAGCAGATGTGCCTCACAGTGCACAGCCTCTCACTGGCAGGCGTGCCACTACGGCTCCCGTGATTTGGCAGGAGGTGCGCGCCTACTCTCCAACTCCCCTGGGACTATCTTGTGCACCCGGGAATCCGTTTTGGCCGCGTGGTGATGTCTTTCGTGGAAGTAGCAGGCGTGAGTACAAGGCTCACCCCTTCCTCTTGCACAGCCTCCCACTCTCACGCATGCCACTCCGTCGCCCGTGATTTCCCGGAGTTGCGCGTCTATTGCCGAGGTTCCCCTGGGTCTAGTGAACCGGGGACTTCATTTTGGAGGCGTTGTCATGCGTTTCGTGGAAGTGGCAGGCGTGAGTACAAGGCTCACCGCCTACTTTAGCACATGTGCCTCACAGTGCACAGCCTCTCACTGGCAGGCGTGCCACTACGGCTCCCGTGATTTGGCAGGAGGTGCGCGAATACTCTCCAACTCCCCTGGGACTATCTTGTGCACCCGGGAATCCGTTTTGGCCGCGTGGTGATGTCTTTCGTGGAAGTAGCAGGCGTGAGTACAAGGCTCACCCCTTCCTCTTGCACAGCCTCCCACTCTCACGCATGCCACTCCGTCTCCGAGGCACATGTGCCACTCCGAGGCACATGTGCTAAAGAAGGCGGTGAGTCTTGTAGTCACGCCTGCCACTTCCACGAAACACATCACTACGCGGTTAAAATGGATTCCCGCGTGCACTAGATACTTCCAGGGGAGTTGGGGGGTAGGCGCGCACCTCCTGCAAGTCACGGCAGCCCTGGTGGCACGCCTCCGAGTGAGAGGCTGTGCACTATGAGGCACATGTGCTAAAGAAGGCGGTGAGCCTTGTACTCACGCCTGCCACTTCCACGAAAGACATCACCACGCGGCCAAAACGGATTCCCGGGTGCACAAGATAGTCCCAGGGGAGTTGGAGAGTAGGCGCGCACCTCCTGCCAAATCACGGGAGCCGTAGTGGCACGCCTGCCAGTGAGAGGCTGTGCACTGTGAGGCACATGTGCTAAAGAAGGCGGTGAGCCTTCTACTCACGCCTGCCACTTCCACGAAACACATCACCACGCGGCTAAAATGGATTCCCGCGTGCACTAGATACTCCCAGGGGAGTTTAGGGGTAGGCGCGCACCTCCTGCAAGTCACGGCAGCCCTGGTGGCACGCCTCCGAGTGAGAGGCTGTGCACTATGAGGCACATGTGCTAAAGAAGGCGGTGAGCCTTGTACTCACGCCTGCCACTTCCACGAAACGCATCACCAGGCGGCCAAAACGGATTCCCGGGTGCAGTAGATAGTCCCAGGGGAGTTGGGCAGTAGACGCGCACCTCCTGCCATGTCACGGCAGCCGTAGTGGCACGCCTGCGAGTGAGAGGCTGTGCACTACGAGGCACATGTGCTAAAGAAGGCGGTGAGCCTTGTACTTACGCCACGTTTTGGCTCACCCCTTCCTCTTGCACAGCTTCCCTTTCTCACGCATGCCACTCCGTCGCCCGTGATTTCCCGGAGTTGCGCGTCTATTGCCGAGGTTCCCCTGGGACTAGTGCACCGGGGATTATATTTTGGAGGCGTTGTCATGCGTTTCGTGGAAGTGGCAGGCGTGAGTACAAGGCTCACCGCCTACTTTAGCACATGTGCCTCATAGTGCACAGCCTCTCACTGGCAGGCGTGCCACTACGGCTCCCGTGATTTGGCAGGAGGTGCGCGCCTACTCTCCAACTCCCCTGGGACTATCTTGTGCACCCGGGAATCCGTTTTGGCCGCGTGGTGATGTCTTTCGTGGAAGTAGCAGGCGTGAGTACAAGGCTCACCCCTTCCTCTTGCACAGCCTCCCACTCTCACGCATGCCACTCCGTCGCCCGTGATTTCCCGGAGTTGCGCGTCTATTGCCGAGGTTCCCCTGGGTCTAGTGAACCGGGGATTTCATTTTGGAGGCGTTGTCATGCGTTTCGTGGAAGTGGCAGGCGTGAGTACAAGGCTCACCGCCTACTTTAGCACATGTGCCTCACAGTGCACAGCCTCTCACTGGCAGGCGTGCCACTACGGCTGCCGTGATTTGGCAGGAGGTGCCCGACTACTCTCCAACTCCCTTGGGACTATCTACTGCACCCGGGAATCCGTTTTGGCCGCCTGGTGATGCGTTTCGTGGAAGTGGCAGGCGTGAGTACAAGGCTTACCGCCTTCTTTAGCACATGTGCCTCATAGTGCACAGCCTCTCACTCGGAGGCGTGCCACCAGGGCTTCCGTGACTTCCAGGAGGTGCGCGCCTACCCCCCAACTCCCCTGGGAGTATCTAGTGCACGCGGGAATCCATTTTAGCCGCGTGGTGATGTGTTTCGTGGAAGTGGCAGGCGTGAGTAGAAGACTCACCGCCTTCTTTAGCACATGTGCCTCACAGTGCACAGCCTCTCACTGGCAGGCGTGCCACCACGGCTCCCGTGATTTGGCAGGAGGTGCGCGCCTACTCTCCAACTCCCTTGGGACTATCTAGTGCACCCGGCAATCCGTTTTGGCCGCGTGGTGATGTGTTTCGTGGAAGTAGCAGGCGTGAGTACAAGACTCACCGCCTTCCTCTTGCAGAGCCTCCCTCTCTCACGCATGCCACTCCGTCGCCCGTGATATCCCGGAGTTGCGCGTCTAATGCCGAGGTTCCCCTGGGTCTAGTGCACCTGGGATTTCATTTTGGAGGCGTTGTCATGCATTTCGTGGAAGTGGCAGGCGTGAGTACAAGGCTCACCGCCTTCTTTAGCACATGTGCCTCGTAGTGCACAGCCTCTCACTCGCAGGCGTGCCACTACGGCTGCCGTGACATGGCAGGAGGTGCGCGTCTACTGCCCAACTCCCCTGGGACTATCTACTGCACCCGGGAATAACTTCTGGCCGCGTGGTGATGTGTTTCGTGGAAGTGGCAGGCGTGAGTACAAGACTCACCGCCTTCTTTAGCACATGTGCCTCACAGTGCACAGCCTCTCACTCGCAGGCGTGCCACTACGGCTGCCGCGATGGGGCAGGAGGTGCCCGACTACTCTCCAACTCCCTTGGGACTATCTACTGCACCCGGGAATCCGTTTTGGCCGCCTGGTGATGTGTTTCGTGGAAGTGGCAGGCGTGAGTACAAGGCTCAGCCCTTACACCTTGCACAGCTTCTCACTCTCACGCATGCCACTCCGTCGCCCGTGCTTTGCCGGAGTTGCGCGTCTATTGCCGAGGTTCCCCTGGGTCTAGTGCACCTGGGATTTCATTTTGGTGGCGTTGTCATGCGTTTCGTGGAAGTGGCAGGCGTGAGTGCAAGGCTCACCGCCTTCTTTAGCACATGTGCCTCGTAGTGCACAGCCTCTCACTCGCAGGCGTGCCACTACGGCTGCCGTGACATGGCAGGAGGTGCGCGTCTACTGCCCAACTCCCCTGGGACTATCTACTGCACCCGGGAATAACTTCTGGCCGCGTGGTGATGTGTTTCGTGGAAGTGGCAGGCGTGAGTACAAGACTCACCGCCTTCTTTAGCACATGTGCCTCACAGTGCACAGCCTCTCACTCGCAGGCGTGCCACTACGGCTGCCGCGATGGGGCAGGAGGTGCCCGACTACTCTCCAACTCCCTTGGGACTATCTACTGCACCCGGGAATCCGTTTTGGCCGCCTGGTGATGTGTTTCGTGGAAGTGGCAGGCGTGAGTACAAGGCTCAGCCCTTACACCTTGCACAGCTTCTCACTCTCACGCATGCCACTCCGTCGCCCGTGCTTTGCCGGAGTTGCGCGTCTATTGCCGAGGTTCCCCTGGGTCTAGTGCACCTGGGATTTCATTTTGGTGGCGTTGTCATGCATTTCGTGGAAGTGGCAGGCGTGAGTGCAAGGCTCACCGCCTTCTTTAGCACATGTGCCTCGTAGTGCACAGCCTCTCACTCGCAGGCGTGCCACTACGGCTGCCGTGATTTGGCAGGAGGTGCGCGCCTACTCTCCAACTCCCCTGGGACTATCTAGTGCACGCGGGAATCCATTTTAGCCGCGTGGTGATGTGTTTCGTGGAAGTGGCAGGCGTGAGTACAAGGCTCACCCCTTCCTCTTGCACAGCCTCCCACTCTCACGCATGCCACTCCGTCGCCCGTCATATCCCGGAGTTGCGCATCTATTGCTGAGGTTCCCCTGGGTCTAGTGCACCTGGGATTTCATTTTGGAGGCGTTGTCATGCGTTTCGTGGAAGTGGCAGGCGTGAGTACAAGGCTCACCGCCTTCTTTAGCACATGTGCCTCATAGTGCACAGCCTCTCACTCGGAGGCGTGCCACCAGGGCTGCCGTGACTTGCAGGAGGTGCGCGCCTACCCCCCAACTCCCCTGGGAGTATCTAGTGCACGCGGGAATCCATTTTAGCCGCGTGGTGATGTGTTTCGTGGAAGTGGCAGGCGTGAGTAGAAGACTCACCGCCTTCTTTAGCACATGTGCCTCACAGTGCACAGCCTCTCACTGGCAGGCGTGCCACCACGGCTCCCGTGATTTGGCAGGAGGTGCGCGCCTACTCTCCAACTCCCCTGGGACTATCTAGTGCACGCGGCAATCCGTTTTGGCCGCGTGGTGATGTGTTTCGTGGAAGTAGCAGGCGTGAGTACAAGACTCACCGCCTTCCTCTTGCAGAGCCTCCCTCTCTCACGCATGCCACTCCGTCGCCCGTGATATCCCGGAGTTGCGCGTCTAATGCCGAGGTTCCCCTGGGTCTAGTGCACCTGGGATTTCATTTTGGAGGCGTTGTCATGCATTTCGTGGAAGTGGCAGGCGTGAGTACAAGGCTCACCGCCTTCTTTAGCACATGTGCCTCGTAGTGCACAGCCTCTCACTCGCAGGCGTGCCACTACGGCTGCCGTGACATGGCAGGAGGTGCGCGTCTACTGCCCAACTCCCCTGGGACTATCTACTGCACCCGGGAATAACTTCTGGCCGCGTGGTGATGTGTTTCGTGGAAGTGGCAGGCGTGAGTACAAGACTCACCGCCTTCTTTAGCACATGTGCCTCACAGTGCACAGCCTCTCACTCGCAGGCGTGCCACTACGGCTGCCGCGATGGGGCAGGAGGTGCCCGACTACTCTCCAACTCCCTTGGGACTATCTACTGCACCCGGGAATCCGTTTTGGCCGCCTGGTGATGTGTTTCGTGGAAGTGGCAGGCGTGAGTACAAGGCTCAGCCCTTACACCTTGCACAGCTTCTCACTCTCACGCATGCCACTCCGTCGCCCGTGCTTTGCCGGAGTTGCGCGTCTATTGCCGAGGTTTCCCTGAGTCTAGTGCACCTGGGATTTCATTTTGGTGGCGTTGTCATGCGTTTCGTGGAAGTGGCAGGCGTGAGTGCAAGGCTCACCGCCTTCTTTAGCACATGTGCCTCGTAGTGCACAGCCTCTCACTCGCAGGCGTGCCACTACGGCTGCCGTGACATGGCAGGAGGTGCGCGTCTACTGCCCAACTCCCCTGGGACTATCTACTGCACCCGGGAATAACTTCTGGCCGCGTGGTGATGTGTTTCGTGGAAGTGGCAGGCGTGAGTACAAGACTCACCGCCTTCTTTAGCACATGTGCCTCACAGTGCACAGCCTCTCACTCGCAGGCGTGCCACTACGGCTGCCGCGATGGGGCAGGAGGTGCCCGACTACTCTCCAACTCCCTTGGGACTATCTACTGCACCCGGGAATCCGTTTTGGCCGCCTGGTGATGTGTTTCGTGGAAGTGGCAGGCGTGAGTACAAGGCTCAGCCCTTACACCTTGCACAGCTTCTCACTCTCACGCATGCCACTCCGTCGCCCGTGCTTTGCCGGAGTTGCGCGTCTATTGCCGAGGTTGCCCTGGGTCTAGTGCACCTGGGATTTCATTTTGGTGGCGTTGTCATGCGTTTCGTGGAAGTGGCAGGCGTGAGTGCAAGGCTCACCGCCTTCTTTAGCACATGTGCCTCGTAGTGCACAGCCTCTCACTCGCAGGCGTGCCACTACGGCTGCCGTGACATGGCAGGAGGTGCGCGTCTACTGCCCAACTCCCCTGGGACTATCTACTGCACCCGGGAATAACTTCTGGCCGCGTGGTGATGTGTTTCGTGGAAGTGGCAGGCGTGAGTACAAGACTCACCGCCTTCTTTAGCACATGTGCCTCACAGTGCACAGCCTCTCACTCGCAGGCGTGCCACTACGGCTGCCGCGATGGGGCAGGAGGTGCCCGACTACTCTCCAACTCCCTTGGGACTATCTACTGCACCCGGGAATCCGTTTTGGCCGCCTGGTGATGTGTTTCGTGGAAGTGGCAGGCGTGAGTACAAGGCTCAGCCCTTACACCTTGCACAGCTTCTCACTCTCACGCATGCCACTCCGTCGCCCGTGCTTTGCCGGAGTTGCGCGTCTATTGCCGAGGTTCCCCTGGGTCTAGTGCACCTGGGATTTCATTTTGGTGGCGTTGTCATGCATTTCGTGGAAGTGGCAGGCGTGAGTGCAAGGCTCACCGCCTTCTTTAGCACATGTGCCTCGTAGTGCACAGCCTCTCACTCGCAGGCGTGCCACTACGGCTGCCGTGATTTGGCAGGAGGTGCGCGCCTACTCTCCAACTCCCCTGGGACTATCTAGTGCACGCGGGAATCCATTTTAGCCGCGTGGTGATGTGTTTCGTGGAAGTGGCAGGCGTGAGTACAAGGCTCACCCCTTCCTCTTGCACAGCCTCCCACTCTCACGCATGCCACTCCGTCGCCCGTCATATCCCGGAGTTGCGCATCTATTGCCGAGGTTCCCCTGGGTCTAGTGCACCTGGGATTTCATTTTGGAGGCGTTCTCATGCGTTTCGTGGAAGTGGCAGGCGTGAGTACAAGGCTCACCGCCTTCTTTAGCACATGTGCCTCATAGTGCACAGCCTCTCACTCGGAGGCGTGCCACCAGGGCTGCCGTGACTTGCAGGAGGTGCGCGCCTACCCCCCAACTCCCCTGGGAGTATCTAGTGCACGCGGGAATCCATTTTAGCCGCGTGGTGATGTGTTTCGTGGAAGTGGCAGGCGTGAGTAGAAGACTCACCGCCTTCTTTAGCACATGTGCCTCACAGTGCACAGCCTCTCACTGGCAGGCGTGCCACCACGGCTCCCGTGATTTGGCAGGAGGTGCGCGCCTACTCTCCAACTCCCCTGGGACTATCTAGTGCACCCGGCAATCCGTTTTGGCCGCGTGGTGATGTGTTTCGTGGAAGTAGCAGGCGTGAGTACAAGACTCACCGCCTTCCTCTTGCAGAGCCTCCCTCTCTCACGCATGCCACTCCGTCGCCCGTGATATCCCGGAGTTGCGCGTCTAATGCCGAGGTTCCCCTGGGTCTAGTGCACCTGGGATTTCATTTTGGAGGCGTTGTCATGCATTTCGTGGAAGTGGCAGGCGTGAGTACAAGGCTCACCGCCTTCTTTAGCACATGTGCCTCGTAGTGCACAGCCTCTCACTCGCAGGCGTGCCACTACGGCTGCCGTGACATGGCAGGAGGTGCGCGTCTACTGCCCAACTCCCCTGGGACTATCTACTGCACCCGGGAATAACTTCTGGCCGCGTGGTGATGTGTTTCGTGGAAGTGGCAGGCGTGAGTACAAGACTCACCGCCTTCTTTAGCACATGTGCCTCACAGTGCACAGCCTCTCACTCGCAGGCGTGCCACTACGGCTGCCGCGATGGGGCAGGAGGTGCCCGACTACTCTCCAACTCCCTTGGGACTATCTACTGCACCCGGGAATCCGTTTTGGCCGCCTGGTGATGTGTTTCGTGGAAGTGGCAGGCGTGAGTACAAGGCTCAGCCCTTACACCTTGCACAGCTTCTCACTCTCACGCATGCCACTCCGTCGCCCGTGCTTTGCCGGAGTTGCGCGTCTATTGCCGAGGTTTCCCTGAGTCTAGTGCACCTGGGATTTCATTTTGGTGGCGTTGTCATGCGTTTCGTGGAAGTGGCAGGCGTGAGTGCAAGGCTCACCGCCTTCTTTAGCACATGTGCCTCGTAGTGCACAGCCTCTCACTCGCAGGCGTGCCACTACGGCTGCCGTGACATGGCAGGAGGTGCGCGTCTACTGCCCAACTCCCCTGGGACTATCTACTGCACCCGGGAATAGCTTCTGGCCGCGTGGTGATGTGTTTCGTGGAAGTGGCAGGCGTGAGTACAAGACTCACCGCCTTCTTTAGCACATGTGCCTCACAGTGCACAGCCTCTCACTCGCAGGCGTGCCACTACGGCTGCCGCGATGGGGCAGGAGGTGCCCGACTACTCTCCAACTCCCTTGGGACTATCTACTGCACCCGGGAATCCGTTTTGGCCGCCTGGTGATGTGTTTCGTGGAAGTGGCAGGCGTGAGTACAAGGCTCAGTCCTTACACCTTGCACAGCTTCTCACTCTCACGCATGCCACTCCGTCGCCCGTGCTTTGCCGGAGTTGCGCGTCTATTGCCGAGGTTCCCCTGGGTCTAGTGCACCTGGGATTTCATTTTGGTGGCGTTGTCATGCGTTTCGTGGAAGTGGCAGGCGTGAGTGCAAGGCTCACCGCCTTCTTTAGCACATGTGCCTCGTAGTGCACAGCCTCTCACTCGCAGGCGTGCAACTACGGCTGCCGTGACATGGCAGGAGGTGCGCGTCTACTGCCCAACTCCCCTGGGACTATCTACTGCACCCGGGAATAACTTCTGGCCGCGTGGTGATGTGTTTCGTGGAAGTGGCAGGCGTGAGTACAAGACTCACCGCCTTCTTTAGCACATGTGCCTCACAGTGCACAGCCTCTCACTCGCAGGCGTGCCACTACGGCTGCCGCGATGGGGCAGGAGGTGCCCGACTACTCTCCAACTCCCTTGGGACTATCTACTGCACCCGGGAATCCGTTTTGGCCGCCTGGTGATGTGTTTCGTGGAAGTGGCAGGCGTGAGTACAAGGCTCAGCCCTTACACCTTGCACAGCTTCTCACTCTCACGCATGCCACTCCGTCGCCCGTGCTTTGCCGGAGTTGCGCGTCTATTGCCGAGGTTCCCCTGGGTCTAGTGCACCTGGGATTTCATTTTGGTGGCGTTGTCATGCATTTCGTGGAAGTGGCAGGCGTGAGTGCAAGGCTCACCGCCTTCTTTAGCACATGTGCCTCGTAGTGCACAGCCTCTCACTCGCAGGCGTGCCACTACGGCTGCCGTGATTTGGCAGGAGGTGCGCGCCTACTCTCCAACTCCCCTGGGACTATCTAGTGCACGCGGGAATCCATTTTAGCCGCGTGGTGATGTGTTTCGTGGAAGTGGCAGGCGTGAGTACAAGGCTCACCCCTTCCTCTTGCACAGCCTCCCACTCTCACGCATGCCACTCCGTCGCCCGTCATATCCCGGAGTTGCGCATCTATTGCCGAGGTTCCCCTGGGTCTAGTGCACCTGGGATTTCATTTTGGAGGCGTTGTCATGCGTTTCGTGGAAGTGGCAGGCGTGAGTACAAGGCTCACCGCCTTCTTTAGCACATGTGCCTCATAGTGCACAGCCTCTCACTCGGAGGCGTGCCACCAGGGCTGCCGTGACTTGCAGGAGGTGCGCGCCTACCCCCCAACTCCCCTGGGAGTATCTAGTGCACGCGGGAATCCATTTTAGCCGCGTGGTGATGTGTTTCGTGGAAGTGGCAGGCGTGAGTAGAAGACTCACCGCCTTCTTTAGCACATGTGCCTCACAGTGCACAGCCTCTCACTGGCAGGCGTGCCACCACGGCTCCCGTGATTTGGCAGGAGGTGCGCGCCTACTCTCCAACTCCCCTGGGACTATCTAGTGCACCCGGCAATCCGTTTTGGCCGCGTGGTGATGTGTTTCGTGGAAGTAGCAGGCGTGAGTACAAGACTCACCGCCTTCCTCTTGCAGAGCCTCCCTCTCTCACGCATGCCACTCCGTCGCCCGTGATATCCCGGAGTTGCGCGTCTAATGCCGAGGTTCCCCTGGGTCTAGTGCACCTGGGATTTCATTTTGGAGGCGTTGTCATGCATTTCGTGGAAGTGGCAGGCGTGAGTACAAGGCTCACCGCCTTCTTTAGCACATGTGCCTCGTAGTGCACAGCCTCTCACTCGCAGGCGTGCCACTACGGCTGCCGTGACATGGCAGGAGGTGCGCGTCTACTGCCCAACTCCCCTGGGACTATCTACTGCACCCGGGAATAACTTCTGGCCGCGTGGTGATGTGTTTCGTGGAAGTGGCAGGCGTGAGTACAAGACTCACCGCCTTCTTTAGCACATGTGCCTCACAGTGCACAGCCTCTCACTCGCAGGCGTGCCACTACGGCTGCCGCGATGGGGCAGGAGGTGCCCGACTACTCTCCAACTCCCTTGGGACTATCTACTGCACCCGGGAATCCGTTTTGGCCGCCTGGTGATGTGTTTCGTGGAAGTGGCAGGCGTGAGTACAAGGCTCAGCCCTTACACCTTGCACAGCTTCTCACTCTCACGCATGCCACTCCGTCGCCCGTGCTTTGCCGGAGTTGCGCGTCTATTGCCGAGGTTTCCCTGAGTCTAGTGCACCTGGGATTTCATTTTGGTGGCGTTGTCATGCGTTTCGTGGAAGTGGCAGGCGTGAGTGCAAGGCTCACCGCCTTCTTTAGCACATGTGCCTCGTAGTGCACAGCCTCTCACTCGCAGGCGTGCCACTACGGCTGCCGTGACATGGCAGGAGGTGCGCGTCTACTGCCCAACTCCCCTGGGACTATCTACTGCACCCGGGAATAACTTCTGGCCGCGTGGTGATGTGTTTCGTGGAAGTGGCAGGCGTGAGTACAAGACTCACCGCCTTCTTTAGCACATGTGCCTCACAGTGCACAGCCTCTCACTCGCAGGCGTGCCACTACGGCTGCCGCGATGGGGCAGGAGGTGCCCGACTACTCTCCAACTCCCTTGGGACTATCTACTGCACCCGGGAATCCGTTTTGGCCGCCTGGTGATGTGTTTCGTGGAAGTGGCAGGCGTGAGTACAAGGCTCAGCCCTTACACCTTGCACAGCTTCTCACTCTCACGCATGCCACTCCGTCGCCCGTGCTTTGCCGGAGTTGCGCGTCTATTGCCGAGGTTCCCCTGGGTCTAGTGCACCTGGGATTTCATTTTGGTGGCGTTGTCATGCGTTTCGTGGAAGTGGCAGGCGTTAGTGCAAGGCTCACCGCCTTCTTTAGCACATGTGCCTCGTAGTGCACAGCCTCTCACTCGCAGGCGTGCCACTACGGCTGCCGTGACATGGCAGGAGGTGCGCGTCTACTGCCCAACTCCCCTGGGACTATCTACTGCACCCGGGAATAACTTCTGGCCGCGTGGTGATGTGTTTCGTGGAAGTGGCAGGCGTGAGTACAAGACTCACCGCTTTCTTTAGCACATGTGCCTCACAGTGCACAGCCTCTCACTCGCAGGCGTGCAACTACGGCTGCCGCGATGGGGCAGGAGGTGCCCGACTACTCTCCAACTCCCTTGGGACTATCTACTGCACCCGGGAATCCGTTTTGGCCGCCTGGTGATGTGTTTCGTGGAAGTGGCAGGCGTGAGTACAAGGCTCAGCCCTTACACCTTGCACAGCTTCTCACTCTCACGCATGCCACTCCGTCGCCCGTGCTTTGCCGGAGTTGCGCGTCTATTGCCGAGGTTCCCCTGGGTCTAGTGCACCTGGGATTTCATTTTGGTGGCGTTGTCATGCATTTCGTGGAAGTGGCAGGCGTGAGTGCAAGGCTCACCGCCTTCTTTAGCACATGTGCCTCGTAGTGCACAGCCTCTCACTCGCAGGCGTGCCACTACGGCTGCCGTGATTTGGCAGGAGGTGCGCGCCTACTCTCCAACTCCCCTGGGACTATCTAGTGCACGCGGGAATCCATTTTAGCCGCGTGGTGATGTGTTTCGTGGAAGTGGCAGGCGTGAGTACAAGGCTCACCCCTTCCTCTTGCACAGCCTCCCACTCTCACGCATGCCACTCCGTCGCCCGTCATATCCCGGAGTTGCGCATCTATTGCCGAGGTTCCCCTGGGTCTAGTGCACCTGGGATTTCATTTTGGAGGCGTTGTCATGCGTTTCGTGGAAGTGGCAGGCGTGAGTACAAGGCTCACCGCCTTCTTTAGCACATGTGCCTCATAGTGCACAGCCTCTCACTCGGAGGCGTGCCACCAGGGCTGCCGTGACTTGCAGGAGGTGCGCGCCTACCCCCCAACTCCCCTGGGAGTATCTAGTGCACGCGGGAATCCATTTTAGCCGCGTGGTGATGTGTTTCGTGGAAGTGGCAGGCGTGAGTAGAAGACTCACCGCCTTCTTTAGCACATGTGCCTCACAGTGCACAGCCTCTCACTGGCAGGCGTGCCACCACGGCTCCCGTGATTTGGCAGGAGGTGCGCGCCTACTCTCCAACTCCCCTGGGACTATCTAGTGCACCCGGCAATCCGTTTTGGCCGCGTGGTGATGTGTTTCGTGGAAGTAGCAGGCGTGAGTACAAGACTCACCGCCTTCCTCTTGCAGAGCCTCCCTCTCTCACGCATGCCACTCCGTCGCCCGTGATATCCCGGAGTTGCGCGTCTAATGCCGAGGTTCCCCTGGGTCTAGTGCACCTGGGATTTCATTTTGGAGGCGTTGTCATGCATTTCGTGGAAGTGGCAGGCGTGAGTACAAGGCTCACCGCCTTCTTTAGCACATGTGCCTCGTAGTGCACAGCCTCTCACTCGCAGGCGTGCCACTACGGCTGCCGTGACATGGCAGGAGGTGCGCGTCTACTGCCCAACTCCCCTGGGACTATCTACTGCACCCGGGAATAACTTCTGGCCACGTGGTGATGTGTTTCGTGGAAGTGGCAGGCGTGAGTACAAGACTCACCGCCTTCTTTAGCACATGTGCCTCACAGTGCACAGCCTCTCACTCGCAGGCGTGCCACTACGGCTGCCGCGATGGGGCAGGAGGTGCCCGACTACTCTCCAACTCCCTTGCGACTATCTACTGCACCCGGGAATCCGTTTTGGCCGCCTGGTGATGTGTTTCGTGGAAGTGGCAGGCGTGAGTACAAGGCTCAGCCCTTACACCTTGCACAGCTTCTCACTCTCACGCATGCCACTCCGTCGCCCGTGCTTTGCCGGAGTTGCGCGTCTATTGCCGAGGTTTCCCTGAGTCTAGTGCACCTGGGATTTCATTTTGGTGGCGTTGTCATGCGTTTCGTGGAAGTGGCAGGCGTGAGTGCAAGGCTCACCGCCTTCTTTAGCACATGTGCCTCGTAGTGCACAGCCTCTCACTCGCAGGCGTGCCACTACGGCTGCCGTGACATGGCAGGAGGTGCGCGTCTACTGCCCAACTCCCCTGGGACTATCTACTGCACCCGGGAATAGCTTCTGGCCGCGTGGTGATGCGTTTCGTGGAAGTGGCAGGCGTGAGTACAAGACTCACCGCCTTCTTTAGCACATGTGCCTCACAGTGCACAGCCTCTCACTCGCAGGCGTGCCACTACGGCTGCCGCGATGGGGCAGGAGGTGCCCGACTACTCTCCAACTCCCTTGGGACTATCTACTGCACCCGGGAATCCGTTTTGGCCGCCTGGTGATGTGTTTCGTGGAAGTGGCAGGCGTGAGTACAAGGCTCAGTCCTTACACCTTGCACAGCTTCTCACTCTCACGCATGCCACTCCGTCGCCCGTGCTTTGCCGGAGTTGCGCGTCTATTGCCGAGGTTCCCCTGGGTCTAGTGCACCTGGGATTTCATTTTGGTGGCGTTGTCATGCGTTTCGTGGAAGTGGCAGGCGTGAGTGCAAGGCTCACCGCCTTCTTTAGCACATGTGCCTCGTAGTGCACAGCCTCTCACTCGCAGGCGTGCCACTACGGCTGCCGTGACATGGCAGGAGGTGCGCGTCTACTGCCCAACTCCCCTGGGACTATCTACTGCACCCGGGAATAACTTCTGGCCGCGTGGTGATGTGTTTCGTGGAAGTGGCAGGCGTGAGTACAAGACTCACCGCCTTCTTTAGCACATGTGCCTCACAGTGCACAGCCTCTCACTCGCAGGCGTGCCACTACGGCTGCCGCGATGGGGCAGGAGGTGCCCGACTACTCTCCAACTCCCTTGGGACTATCTACTGCACCCGGGAATCCGTTTTGGCCGCCTGGTGATGTGTTTCGTGGAAGTGGCAGGCGTGAGTACAAGGCTCAGCCCTTACACCTTGCACAGCTTCTCACTCTCACGCATGCCACTCCGTCGCCCGTGCTTTGCCGGAGTTGCGCGTCTATTGCCGAGGTTCCCCTGGGTCTAGTGCACCTGGGATTTCATTTTGGTGGCGTTGTCATGCATTTCGTGGAAGTGGCAGGCGTGAGTGCAAGGCTCACCGCCTTCTTTAGCACATGTGCCTCGTAGTGCACAGCCTCTCACTCGCAGGCGTGCCACTACGGCTGCCGTGATTTGGCAGGAGGTGCGCGCCTACTCTCCAACTCCCCTGGGACTATCTAGTGCACGCGGGAATCCATTTTAGCCGCGTGGTGATGTGTTTCGTGGAAGTGGCAGGCGTGAGTACAAGGCTCACCCCTTCCTCTTGCACAGCCTCCCACTCTCACGCATGCCACTCCGTCGCCCGTCATATCCCGGAGTTGCGCATCTATTGCCGAGGTTCCCCTGGGTCTAGTGCACCTGGGATTTCATTTTGGAGGCGTTGTCATGCGTTTCGTGGAAGTGGCAGGCGTGAGTACAAGGCTCACCGCCTTCTTTAGCACATGTGCCTCATAGTGCACAGCCTCTCACTCGGAGGCGTGCCACCAGGGCTGCCGTGACTTGCAGGAGGTGCGCGCCTACCCCCCAACTCCCCTGGGAGTATCTAGTGCACGCGGGAATCCATTTTAGCCGCGTGGTGATGTGTTTCGTGGAAGTGGCAGGCGTGAGTAGAAGACTCACCGCCTTCTTTAGCACATGTGCCTCACACTGCACAGCCTCTCACTGGCAGGCGTGCCACCACGGCTCCCGTGATTTGGCAGGAGGTGCGCGCCTACTCTCCAACTCCCCTGGGACTATCTAGTGCACCCGGCAATCCGTTTTGGCCGCGTGGTGATGTGTTTCGTGGAAGTAGCAGGCGTGAGTACAAGACTCACCGCCTTCCTCTTGCAGAGCCTCCCTCTCTCACGCATGCCACTCCGTCGCCCGTGATATCCCGGAGTTGCGCGTCTAATGCCGAGGTTCCCCTGGGTCTAGTGCACCTGGGATTTCATTTTGGAGGCGTTGTCATGCATTTCGTGGAAGTGGCAGGCGTGAGTACAAGGCTCACCGCCTTCTTTAGCACATGTGCCTCGTAGTGCACAGCCTCTCACTCGCAGGCGTGCCACTACGGCTGCCGTGACATGGCAGGAGGTGCGCGTCTACTGCCCAACTCCCCTGGGACTATCTACTGCACCCGGGAATAACTTCTGGCCGCGTGGTGATGTGTTTCGTGGAAGTGGCAGGCGTGAGTACAAGACTCACCGCCTTCTTTAGCACATGTGCCTCACAGTGCACAGCCTCTCACTCGCAGGCGTGCCACTACGGCTGCCGCGATGGGGCAGGAGGTGCCCGACTACTCTCCAACTTCCTTGGGACTATCTACTGCACCCGGGAATCCGTTTTGGCCGCCTGGTGATGTGTTTCGTGGAAGTGGCAGGCGTGAGTACAAGGCTCAGCCCTTACACCTTGCACAGCTTCTCACTCTCACGCATGCCACTCCGTCGCCCGTGCTTTGCCGGAGTTGCGCGTCTATTGCCGAGGTTTCCCTGAGTCTAGTGCACCTGGGATTTCATTTTGGTGGCGTTGTCATGCGTTTCGTGGAAGTGGCAGGCGTGAGTGCAAGGCTCACCGCCTTCTTTAGCACATGTGCCTCGTAGTGCACAGCCTCTCACTCGCAGGCGTGCCACTACGGCTGCCGTGACATGGCAGGAGGTGCGCGTCTACTGCCCAACTCCCCTGGGACTATCTACTGCACCCGGGAATAGCTTCTGGCCGCGTGGTGATGTGTTTCGTGGAAGTGGCAGGCGTGAGTACAAGACTCACCGCCTTCTTTAGCACATGTGCCTCACAGTGCACAGCCTCTCACTCGCAGGCGTGCCACTACGGCTGCCGCGATGGGGCAGGAGGTGCCCGACTACTCTCCAACTCCCTTGGGACTATCTACTGCACCCGGGAATCCGTTTTGGCCGCCTGGTGATGTGTTTCGTGGAAGTGGCAGGCGTGAGTACAAGGCTCAGTCCTTACACCTTGCACAGCTTCTCACTCTCACGCATGCCACTCCGTCGCCCGTGCTTTGCCGGAGTTGCGCGTCTATTGCCGAGGTTCCCCTGGGTGTCGTGCACCTGGGATTTCATTTTGGTGGCGTTGTCATGCGTTTCGTGGAAGTGGCAGGCGTGAGTGCAAGGCTCACCGCCTTCTTTAGCACATGTGCCTCGTAGTGCACAGCCTCTCACTCGCAGGCGTGCCACTACGGCTGCCGTGACATGGCAGGAGGTGCGCGTCTACTGCCCAACTCCCCTGGGACTATCTACTGCACCCGGGAATAACTTCTGGCCGCGTGGTGATGTGTTTCGTGGAAGTGGCAGGCGTGAGTACAAGACTCACCGCCTTCTTTAGCACATGTGCCTCACAGTGCACAGCCTCTCACTCGCAGGCGTGCCACTACGGCTGCCGCGATGGGGCAGGAGGTGCCCGACTACTCTCCAACTCCCTTGGGACTATCTACTGCACCCGGGAATCCGTTTTGGCCGCCTGGTGATGTGTTTCGTGGAAGTGGCAGGCGTGAGTACAAGGCTCAGCCCTTACACCTTGCACAGCTTCTCACTCTCACGCATGCCACTCCGTCGCCCGTGCTTTGCCGGAGTTGCGCGTCTATTGCCGAGGTTCCCCTGGGTCTAGTGCACCTGGGATTTCATTTTGGTGGCGTTGTCATGCATTTCGTGGAAGTGGCAGGCGTGAGTGCAAGGCTCACCGCCTTCTTTAGCACATGTGCCTCGTAGTGCACAGCCTCTCACTCGCAGGCGTGCCACTACGGCTGCCGTGATTTGGCAGGAGGTGCGCGCCTACTCTCCAACTCCCCTGGGACTATCTAGTGCACGCGGGAATCCATTTTAGCCGCGTGGTGATGTGTTTCGTGGAAGTGGCAGGCGTGAGTACAAGGCTCACCCCTTCCTCTTGCACAGCCTCCCACTCTCACGCATGCCACTCCGTCGCCCGTCATATCCCGGAGTTGCGCATCTATTGCCGAGGTTCCCCTGGGTCTAGTGCACCTGGGATTTCATTTTGGAGGCGTTGTCATGCGTTTCGTGGAAGTGGCAGGCGTGAGTACAAGGCTCACCGCCTTCTTTAGCACATGTGCCTCATAGTGCACAGCCTCTCACTCGGAGGCGTGCCACCAGGGCTGCCGTGACTTGCAGGAGGTGCGCGCCTACCCCCCAACTCCCCTGGGAGTATCTAGTGCACGCGGGAATCCATTTTAGCCGCGTGGTGATGTGTTTCGTGGAAGTGGCAGGCGTGAGTAGAAGACTCACCGCCTTCTTTAGCACATGTGCCTCACAGTGCACAGCCTCTCACTGGCAGGCGTGCCACCACGGCTCCCGTGATTTGGCAGGAGGTGCGCGCCTACTCTCCAACTCCCCTGGGACTATCTAGTGCACCCGGCAATCCGTTTTGGCCGCGTGGTGATGTGTTTCGTGGAAGTAGCAGGCGTGAGTACAAGACTCACCGCCTTCCTCTTGCAGAGCCTCCCTCTCTCACGCATGCCACTCCGTCGCCCGTGATATCCCGGAGTTGCGCGTCTAATGCCGAGGTTCCCCTGGGTCTAGTGCACCTGGGATTTCATTTTGGAGGCGTTGTCATGCATTTCGTGGAAGTGGCAGGCGTGAGTACAAGGCTCACCGCCTTCTTTAGCACATGTGCCTCGTAGTGCACAGCCTCTCACTCGCAGGCGTGCCACTACGGCTGCCGTGACATGGCAGGAGGTGCGCGTCTACTGCCCAACTCCCCTGGGACTATCTACTGCACCCGGGAATAGCTTCTGGCCGCGTGGTGATGTGTTTCGTGGAAGTGGCAGGCGTGAGTACAAGACTCACCGCCTTCTTTAGCACATGTGCCTCACAGTGCACAGCCTCTCACTCGCAGGCGTGCCACTACGGCTGCCGCGATGGGGCAGGAGGTGCCCGACTACTCTCCAACTCCCTTGGGACTATCTACTGCACCCGGGAATCCGTTTTGGCCGCCTGGTGATGTGTTTCGTGGAAGTGGCAGGCGTGAGTACAAGGCTCAGCCCTTACACCTTGCACAGCTTCTCACTCTCACGCATGCCACTCCGTCGCCCGTGCTTTGCCGGAGTTGCGCGTCTATTGCCGAGGTTTCCCTGAGTCTAGTGCACCTGGGATTTCATTTTGGTGGCGTTGTCATGCGTTTCGTGGAAGTGGCAGGCGTGAGTGCAAGGCTCACCGCCTTCTTTAGCACATGTGCCTCGTAGTGCACAGCCTCTCACTCGCAGGCGTGCCACTACGGCTGCCGTGACATGGCAGGAGGTGCGCGTCTACTGCCCAACTCCCCTGGGACTATCTACTGCACCCGGGAATAACTTCTGGCCGCGTGGTGATGTGTTTCGTGGAAGTGGCAGGCGTGAGTACAAGACTCACCGCCTTCTTTAGCACATGTGCCTCACAGTGCACAGCCTCTCACTCGCAGGCGTGCCACTACGGCTGCCGCGATGGGGCAGGAGGTGCCCGACTACTCTCCAACTCCCTTGGGACTATCTACTGCACCCGGGAATCCGTTTTGGCCGCCTGGTGATGTGTTTCGTGGAAGTGGCAGGCGTGAGTACAAGGCTCAGCCCTTACACCTTGCACAGCTTCTCACTCTCACGCATGCCACTCCGTCGCCCGTGCTTTGCCGGAGTTGCGCGTCTATTGCCGAGGTTCCCCTGGGTCTAGTGCACCTGGGATTTCATTTTGGTGGCGTTGTCATGCGTTTCGTGGAAGTGGCAGGCGTGAGTGCAAGGCTCACCGCCTTCTTTAGCACATGTGCCTCGTAGTGCACAGCCTCTCACTCGCAGGCGTGTTACTACGGCTGCCGTGACATGGCAGGAGGTGCGCGTCTACTGCCCAACTCCCCTGGGACTATCTACTGCACCCGGGAATAACTTCTGGCCGCGTGGTGATGTGTTTCGTGGAAGTGGCAGGCGTGAGTACAAGACTCACCGCCTTCTTTAGCACATGTGCCTCACAGTGCACAGCCTCTCACTCGCAGGCGTGCCACTACGGCTGCCGCGATGGGGCAGGAGGTGCCCGACTACTCTCCAACTCCCTTGGGACTATCTACTGCACCCGGGAATCCGTTTTGGCCGCCTGGTGATGTGTTTCGTGGAAGTGGCAGGCGTGAGTACAAGGCTCAGCCCTTACACCTTGCACAGCTTCTCACTCTCACGCATGCCACTCCGTCGCCCGTGCTTTGCCGGAGTTGCGCGTCTATTGCCGAGGTTCCCCTGGGTCTAGTGCACCTGGGATTTCATTTTGGTGGCGTTGTCATGCATTTCGTGGAAGTGGCAGGCGTGAGTGCAAGGCTCACCGCCTTCTTTAGCACATGTGCCTCGTAGTGCACAGCCTCTCACTCGCAGGCGTGCCACTACGGCTGCCGTGATTTGGCAGGAGGTGCGCGCCTACTCTCCAACTCCCCTGGGACTATCTAGTGCACGCGGGAATCCATTTTAGCCGCGTGGTGATGTGTTTCGTGGAAGTGGCAGGCGTGAGTACAAGGCTCACCCCTTCCTCTTGCACAGCCTCCCACTCTCACGCATGCCACTCCGTCGCCCGTCATATCCCGGAGTTGCGCATCTATTGCCGAGGTTCCCCTGGGTCTAGTGCACCTGGGATTTCATTTTGGAGGCGTTGTCATGCGTTTCGTGGAAGTGGCAGGCGTGAGTACAAGGCTCACCGCCTTCTTTAGCACATGTGCCTCATAGTGCACAGCCTCTCACTCGGAGGCGTGCCACCAGGGCTGCCGTGACTTGCAGGAGGTGCGCGCCTACCCCCCAACTCCCCTGGGAGTATCTAGTGCACGCGGGAATCCATTTTAGCCGCGTGGTGATGTGTTTCGTGGAAGTGGCAGGCGTGAGTAGAAGACTCACCGCCTTCTTTAGCACATGTGCCTCACAGTGCACAGCCTCTCACTGGCAGGCGTGCCACCACGGCTCCCGTGATTTGGCAGGAGGTGCGCGCCTACTCTCCAACTCCCCTGGGACTATCTAGTGCACCCGGCAATCCGTTTTGGCCGCGTGGTGATGTGTTTCGTGGAAGTAGCAGGCGTGAGTACAAGACTCACCGCCTTCCTCTTGCAGAGCCTCCCTCTCTCACGCATGCCACTCCGTCGCCCGTGATATCCCGGAGTTGCGCGTCTAATGCCGCGGTTCCCCTGGGTCTAGTGCACCTGGGATTTCATTTTGGAGGCGTTGTCATGCATTTCGTGGAAGTGGCAGGCGTGAGTACAAGGCTCACCGCCTTCTTTAGCACATGTGCCTCGTAGTGCACAGCCTCTCACTCGCAGGCGTGCCACTACGGCTGCCGTGACATGGCAGGAGGTGCGCGTCTACTGCCCAACTCCCCTGGGACTATCTACTGCACCCGGGAATAACTTCTGGCCGCGTGGTGATGTGTTTCGTGGAAGTGGCAGGCGTGAGTACAAGACTCACCGCCTTCTTTAGCACATGTGCCTCACAGTGCACAGCCTCTCACTCGCAGGCGTGCCACTACGGCTGCCGCGATGGGGCAGGAGGTGCCCGACTACTCTCCAACTCCCTTGGGACTACCTACTGCACCCGGGAATCCGTTTTGGCCGCCTGGTGATGTGTTTCGTGGAAGTGGCAGGCGTGAGTACAAGGCTCAGCCCTTACACCTTGCACAGCTTCTCACTCTCACGCATGCCACTCCGTCGCCCGTGCTTTGCCGGAGTTGCGCGTCTATTGCCGAGGTTTCCCTGAGTCTAGTGCACCTGGGATTTCATTTTGGTGGCGTTGTCATGCGTTTCGTGGAAGTGGCAGGCGTGAGTGCAAGGCTCACCGCCTTCTTTAGCACATGTGCCTCGTAGTGCACAGCCTCTCACTCGCAGGCGTGCCACTACGGCTGCCGTGACATGGCAGGAGGTGCGCGTCTACTGCCCAACTCCCCTGGGACTATCTACTGCACCCGGGAATAACTTCTGGCCGCGTGGTGATGTGTTTCGTGGAAGTGGCAGGCGTAAGTACAAGACTCACCGCCTTCTTTAGCACATGTGCCTCACAGTGCACAGCCTCTCACTCGCAGGCGTGCCACTACGGCTGCCGCGATGGGGCAGGAGGTGCCCGACTACTCTCCAACTCCCTTGGGACTATCTACTGCACCCGGGAATCCGTTTTGGCCGCCTGGTGATGTGTTTCGTGGAAGTGGCAGGCGTGAGTACAAGGCTCAGTCCTTACACCTTGCACAGCTTCTCACTCTCACGCATGCCACTCCGTCGCCCGTGCTTTGCCGGAGTTGCGCGTCTATTGCCGAGGTTCCCCTGGGTCTAGTGCACCTGGGATTTCATTTTGGTGGCGTTGTCATGCGTTTCGTGGAAGTGGCAGGCGTGAGTGCAAGGCTCACCGCCTTCTTTAGCACATGTGCCTCGTAGTGCACAGCCTCTCACTCGCAGGCGTGCCACTACGGCTGCCGTGACATGGCAGGAGGTGCGCGTCTACTGCCCAACTCCCCTGGGACTATCTACTGCACCCGGGAATAACTTCTGGCCGCGTGGTGATGTGTTTCGTGGAAGTGGCAGGCGTGAGTACAAGACTCACCGCCTTCTTTAGCACATGTGCCTCACAGTGCACAGCCTCTCACTCGCAGGCGTGCCACTACGGCTGCCGCGATGGGGCAGGAGGTGCCCGACTACTCTCCAACTCCCTTGGGACTATCTACTGCACCCGGGAATCCGTTTTGGCCGCCTGGTGATGTGTTTCGTGGAAGTGGCAGGCGTGAGTACAAGGCTCAGCCCTTACACCTTGCACAGCTTCTCACTCTCACGCATGCCACTCCGTCGCCCGTGCTTTGCCGGAGTTGCGCGTCTATTGCCGAGGTTCCCCTGGGTCTAGTGCACCTGGGATTTCATTTTGGTGGCGTTGTCATGCATTTCGTGGAAGTGGCAGGCGTGAGTGCAAGGCTCACCGCCTTCTTTAGCACATGTGCCTCGTAGTGCACAGCCTCTCACTCGCAGGCGTGCCACTACGGCTGCCGTGATTTGGCAGGAGGTGCGCGCCTACTCTCCAACTCCCCTGGGACTATCTAGTGCACGCGGGAATCCATTTTAGCCGCGTGGTGATGTGTTTCGTGGAAGTGGCAGGCGTGAGTACAAGGCTCACCCCTTCCTCTTGCACAGCCTCCCACTCTCACGCATGCCACTCCGTCGCCCGTCATATCCCGGAGTTGCGCATCTATTGCCGAGGTTCCCCTGGGTCTAGTGCACCTGGGATTTCATTTTGGAGGCGTTGTCATGCGTTTCGTGGAAGTGGCAGGCGTGAGTACAAGGCTCACCGCCTTCTTTAGCACATGTGCCTCATAGTGCACAGCCTCTCACTCGGAGGCGTGCCACCAGGGCTGCCGTGACTTGCAGGAGGTGCGCGCCTACCCCCCAACTCCCCTGGGAGTATCTAGTGCACGCGGGAATCCATTTTAGCCGCGTGGTGATGTGTTTCGTGGAAGTGGCAGGCGTGAGTAGAAGACTCACCGCCTTCTTTAGCACATGTGCCTCACAGTGCACAGCCTCTCACTGGCAGGCGTGCCACCACGGCTCCCGTGATTTGGCAGGAGGTGCGCGCCTACTCTCCAACTCCCCTGGGACTATCTAGTGCACCCGGCAATCCGTTTTGGCCGCGTGGTGATGTGTTTCGTGGAAGTAGCAGGCGTGAGTACAAGACTCACCGCCTTCCTCTTGCAGAGCCTCCCTCTCTCACGCATGCCACTCCGTCGCCCGTGATATCCCGGAGTTGCGCGTCTAATGCCGAGGTTCCCCTGGGTCTAGTGCACCTGGGATTTCATTTTGGAGGCGTTGTCATGCATTTCGTGGAAGTGGCAGGCGTGAGTACAAGGCTCACCGCCTTCTTTAGCACATGTGCCTCGTAGTGCACAGCCTCTCACTCGCAGGCGTGCCACTACGGCTGCCGTGACATGGCAGGAGGTGCGCGTCTACTGCCCAACTCCCCTGGGACTATCTACTGCACCCGGGAATAACTTCTGGCCGCGTGGTGATGTGTTTCGTGGAAGTGGCAGGCGTGAGTACAAGACTCACCGCCTTCTTTAGCACATGTGCCTCACAGTGCACAGCCTCTCACTCGCAGGCGTGCCACTACGGCTGCCGCGATGGGGCAGGAGGTGCCCGACTACTCTCCAACTCCCTTGGGACTATCTACTGCACCCGGGAATCCGTTTTGGCCGCCTGGTGATGTGTTTCGTGGAAGTGGCAGGCGTGAGTACAAGGCTCAGCCCTTACACCTTGCACAGCTTCTCACTCTCACGCATGCCACTCCGTCGCCCGTGCTTTGCCGGAGTTGCGCGTCTATTGCCGAGGTTTCCCTGAGTCTAGTGCACCTGGGATTTCATTTTGGTGGCGTTGTCATGCGTTTCGTGGAAGTGGCAGGCGTGAGTGCAAGGCTCACCGCCTTCTTTAGCACATGTGCCTCGTAGTGCACAGCCTCTCACTCGCAGGCGTGCCACTACGGCTGCCGTGACATGGCAGGAGGTGCGCGTCTACTGCCCAACTCCCCTGGGACTATCTACTGCACCCGGGAATAACTTCTGGCCGCGTGGTGATGTGTTTCGTGGAAGTGGCAGGCGTGAGTACAAGACTCACCGCCTTCTTTAGCACATGTGCCTCACAGTGCACAGCCTCTCACTCGCAGGCGTGCCACTACGGCTGCCGCGATGGGGCAGGAGGTGCCCGACTACTCTCCAACTCCCTTGGGACTATCTACTGCACCCGGGAATCCGTTTTGGCCGCCTGGTGATGTGTTTCGTGGAAGTGGCAGGCGTGAGTACAAGGCTCAGCCCTTACACCTTGCACAGCTTCTCACTCTCACGCATGCCACTCCGTCGCCCGTGCTTTGCCGGAGTTGCGCGTCTATTGCCGAGGTTCCCCTGGGTGTCGTGCACCTGGGATTTCATTTTGGTGGCGTTGTCATGCGTTTCGTGGAAGTGGCAGGCGTGAGTGCAAGGCTCACCGCCTTCTTTAGCACATGTGCCTCGTAGTGCACAGCCTCTCACTCGCAGGCGTGCCACTACGGCTGCCGTGACATGGCAGGAGGTGCGCGTCTACTGCCCAACTCCCCTGGGACTATCTACTGCACCCGGGAATAACTTCTGGCCGCGTGGTGATGTGTTTCGTGGAAGTGGCAGGCGTGAGTACAAGACTCACCGCCTTCTTTAGCACATGTGCCTCACAGTGCACAGCCTCTCACTCGCAGGCGTGCCACTACGGCTGCCGCGATGGGGCAGGAGGTGCCCGACTACTCTCCAACTCCCTTTGGACTATCTACTGCACCCGGGAATCCGTTCTGGCCGCCTGGTGATGTGTTTCGTGGAAGTGGCAGGCGTGAGTACAAGGCTCAGCCCTTACACCTTGCACAGCTTCTCACTCTCACGCATGCCACTCCGTCGCCCGTGCTTTGCCGGAGTTGCGCGTCTATTGCCCAGGTTCCCCTGGGTCTAGTGCACCTGGGATTTCATTTTGGTGGCGTTGTCATGCATTTCGTGGAAGTGGCAGGCGTGAGTGCAAGGCTCACCGCCTTCTTTAGCACATGTGCCTCGTAGTGCACAGCCTCTCACTCGCAGGCGTGCCACTACGGCTGCCGTGATTTGGCAGGAGGTGCGCGCCTACTCTCCAACTCCCCTGGGACTATCTAGTGCACGCGGGAATCCATTTTAGCCGCGTGGTGATGTGTTTCGTGGAAGTGGCAGGCGTGAGTACAAGGCTCACCCCTTCCTCTTGCACAGCCTCCCACTCTCACGCATGCCACTCCGTCGTCCGTCATATCCCGGAGTTGCGCATCTATTGCCGAGGTTCCCCTGGGTCTAGTGCACCTGGGATTTCATTTTGGAGGCGTTGTCATGCGTTTCGTGGAAGTGGCAGGCGTGAGTACAAGGCTCACCGCCTTCTTTAGCACATGTGCCTCATAGTGCACAGCCTCTCACTCGGAGGCGTGCCACCAGGGCTGCCGTGACTTGCAGGAGGTGCGCGCCTACCCCCCAACTCCCCTGGGAGTATCTAGTGCACGCGGGAATCCATTTTAGCCGCGTGGTGATGTGTTTCGTGGAAGTGGCAGGCGTGAGTAGAAGACTCACCGCCTTCTTTAGCACATGTGCCTCACAGTGCACAGCCTCTCACTGGCAGGCGTGCCACCACGGCTCCCGTGATTTGGCAGGAGGTGCGCGCCTACTCTCCAACTCCCCTGGGACTATCTAGTGCACCCGGCAATCCGTTTTGGCCGCGTGGTGATGTGTTTCGTGGAAGTAGCAGGCGTGAGTACAAGACTCACCGCCTTCCTCTTGCAGAGCCTCCCTCTCTCACGCATGCCACTCCGTCGCCCGTGATATCCCGGAGTTGCGCGTCTAATGCCGAGGTTCCCCTGGGTCTAGTGCACCTGGGATTTCATTTTGGAGGCGTTGTCATGCATTTCGTGGAAGTGGCAGGCGTGAGTACAAGGCTCACCGCCTTCTTTAGCACATGTGCCTCGTAGTGCACAGCCTCTCACTCGCAGGCGTGCCACTACGGCTGCCGTGACATGGCAGGAGGTGCGCGTCTACTGCCCAACTCCCCTGGGACTATCTACTGCACCCGGGAATAACTTCTGGCCGCGTGGTGATGTGTTTCGTGGAAGTGGCAGGCGTGAGTACAAGACTCACCGCCTTCTTTAGCACATGTGCCTCACAGTGCACAGCCTCTCACTCGCAGGCGTGCCACTACGGCTGCCAAGATGGGGCAGGAGGTGCCCGACTACTCTCCAACTCCCTTGGGACTATCTACTGCACCCGGGAATCCGTTTTGGCCGCCTGGTGATGTGTTTCGTGGAAGTGGCAGGCGTGAGTACAAGGCTCAGCCCTTACACCTTGCACAGCTTCTCACTCTCACGCATGCCACTCCGTCGCCCGTGCTTTGCCGGAGTTGCGCGTCTATTGCCGAGGTTTCCCTGAGTCTAGTGCACCTGGGATTTCATTTTGGTGGCGTTGTCATGCGTTTCGTGGAAGTGGCAGGCGTGAGTGCAAGGCTCACCGCCTTCTTTAGCACATGTGCCTCGTAGTGCACAGCCTCTCACTCGCAGCCGTGCCACTACGGCTGCCGTGACATGGCAGGAGGTGCGCGTCTACTGCCCAACTCCCCTGGGACTATCTACTGCACCCGGGAATAACTTCTGGCCGCGTGGTGATGTGTTTCGTGGAAGTGGCAGGCGTGAGTACAAGACTCACCGCCTTCTTTAGCACATGTGCCTCACAGTGCACAGCCTCTCACTCGCAGGCGTGCCACTACGGCTGCCGCGATGGGCAGGAGGTGCCCGACTACTCTCCAACTCCCTTGGGACTATCTACTGCACCCGGGAATCCGTTTTGGCCGCCTGGTGATGTGTTTCGTGGAAGTGGCAGGCGTGAGTACAAGGCTCAGCCCTTACACCTTGCACAGCTTCTCACTCTCACGCATGCCACTCCGTCGCCCGTGCTTTGCCGGAGTTGCGCGTCTATTGCCGAGGTTCCCCTGGGTCTAGTGCACCTGGGATTTCATTTTGGTGGCGTTGTCATGCATTTCGTGGAAGTGGCAGGCGTGAGTGCAAGGCTCACCGCCTTCTTTAGCACATGTGCCTCGTAGTGCACAGCCTCTCACTCGCAGGCGTGCCACTACGGCTGCCGTGACATGGCAGGAGGTGCGCGTCTACTGCCCAACTCCCCTGGGACTATCTACTGCACCCGGGAATAACTTCTGGCCGCGTGGTGATGTGTTTCGTGGAAGTGGCAGGCGTGAGTACAAGACTCACCGCCTTCTTTAGCACATGTGCCTCACAGTGCACAGCCTCTCACTCGCAGGCGTGCCACTACGGCTGCCGCGATGGGGCAGGAGGTGCCCGACTACTCTCCAACTCCCTTGGGACTATCTACTGCACCCGGGAATCCGTTTTGGCTGCCTGGTGATGTGTTTCGTAGAAGTGGCAGGCGTGAGTACAAGGCTCAGCCCTTACACCTTGCACAGCTTCTCACTCTCACGCATGCCACTCCGTCGCCCGTGCTTTGCCGGAGTTGCGCGTCTATTGCCGAGGTTTCCGTGAGTCTAGTGCACCTGGGATTTCATTTTGGTGGCGTTGTCATGCGTTTCGTGGAAGTGGCAGGCGTGAGTGCAAGGCTCACCGCCTTCTTTAGCACATGTGCCTCGTAGTGCACAGCCTCTCACTCGCAGGCGTGCCACTACGGCTGCCGTGACATGGCAGGAGGTGCGCGTCTACTGCCCAACTCCCCTGGGACTATCTACTGCACCCGGGAATAACTTCTGGCCGCGTGGTGATGTGTTTCGTGGAAGTGGCAGGCGTGAGTACAAGACTCACCGCCTTCTTTAGCACATGTGCCTCACAGTGCACAGCCTCTCACTCGCAGGCGTGCCACTACGGCTGCCGCGATGGGGCAGGAGGTGCCCGACTACTCTCCAACTCCCTTGGGACTATCTACTGCACCCGGGAATCCGTTTTGGCCGCCTGGTGATGTGTTTCGTGGAAGTGGCAGGCGTGAGTACAAGGCTCAGCCCTTACACCTTGCACAGCTTCTCACTCTCACGCATGCCACTCCGTCGCCCGTGCTTTGCCGGAGTTGCGCGTCTATTGCCGAGGTTCCCCTGGGTCTAGTGCACCTGGGATTTCATTTTAGTGGCGTTGTCATGCGTTTCGTGGAAGTGGCAGGCGTGAGTGCAAGGCTGACCGCCTTCTTTAGCACATGTGCCTCGTAGTGCACAGCCTCTCACTCGCAGGCGTGCCACTACGGCTGCCGTGACATGGCAGGAGGTGCGCGTCTACTGCCCAACTCCCCTGGGACTATCTACTGCACCCGGGAATAACTTCTGGCCGCGTGGTGATGTGTTTCGTGGAAGTGGCAGGCGTGAGTACAAGACTCACCGCCTTCTTTAGCACATGTGCCTCACAGTGCACAGCCTCTCACTCGCAGGCGTGCCACTACGGCTGCCGCGATGGGGCAGGAGGTGCCCGACTACTCTCCAACTCCCTTGGGACTATCTACTGCACCCGGGAATCCGTTTTGGCCGCCTGGTGATGTGTTTCGTGGAAGTGGCAGGCGTGAGTACAAGGCTCAGCCCTTACACCTTGCACAGCTTCTCACTCTCACGCATGCCACTCCGTCGCCCGTGCTTTGCCGGAGTTGCGCGTCTATTGCCGAGGTTCCCCTGGGTCTAGTGCACCTGGGATTTCATTTTGGTGGCGTTGTCATGCATTTCGTGGAAGTGGCAGGCGTGAGTGCAAGGCTCACCGCCTTCTTTAGCACATGTGCCTCGTAGTGCACAGCCTCTCACTCGCAGGCGTGCCACTACGGCTGCCGTGATTTGGCAGGAGGTGCGCGCCTACTCTCCAACTCCCCTGGGACTATTTAGTGCACGCGGGAATCCATTTTAGCCGCGTGGTGATGTGTTTCGTGGAAGTGGCAGGCGTGAGTACAAGGCTCACCCCTTCCTCTTGCACAGCCTCCCACTCTCACGCATGCCACTCCGTCGCCCGTCATATCCCGGAGTTGCGCATCTATTGCCGAGGTTCCCCTGGGTCTAGTGCACCTGGGATTTCATTTTGGAGGCGTTGTCATGCGTTTCGTGGAAGTGGCAGGCGTGAGTACAAGGCTCACCGCCTTCTTTAGCACATGTGCCTCATAGTGCACAGCCTCTCACTCGGAGGCGTGCCACCAGGGCTGCCGTGACTTGCAGGAGGTGCGCGCCTACCCCCCAACTCCCCTGGGAGTATCTAGTGCACGCGGGAATCCCTTTTAGCCGCGTGGTGATGTGTTTCGTGGAAGTGGCAGGCGTGAGTAAAAGACTAACCGCCTTCTTTAGCACATGTGCCTCACAGTGCACAGCCTCTCACTGGCAGGCGTGCCACCACGGCTCCCGTGATTTGGCAGGAGGTGCGCGCCTACTCTCCAACTCCCCTGGGACTATCTAGTGCACCCGGCAATCCGTTTTGGCCGCGTGGTGATGTGTTTCGTGGAAGTAGCAGGCGTGAGTACAAGACTCACCGCCTTCCTCTTGCAGAGCCTCCCTCTCTCACGCATGCCACTCCGTCGCCCGTGATATCCCGGAGTTGCGCGTCTAATGCCGAGGTTCCCCTGGGTCTAGTGCACCTGGGATTTCATTTTGGAGGCGTTGTCATGCATTTCGTGGAAGTGGCAGGCGTGAGTACAAGGCTCACCGCCTTCTTTAGCACATGTGCCTCGTAGTGCACAGCCTCTCACTCGCAGGCGTGCCACTACGGCTGCCGTGACATGGCAGGAGGTGCGCGTCTACTGCCCAACTCCCCTGGAACTATCTACTGCACCCGGGAATAACTTCTGGCCGCGTGGTGATGTGTTTCGTGGAAGTGGCAGGCGTGAGTACAAGACTCACCGCCTTCTTTAGCACATGTGCCTCACAGTGCACAGCCTCTCACTCGCAGGCGTGCCACTACGGCTGCCGCGATGGGGCAGGAGGTGCCCGACTACTCTCCAACTCCCTTGGGACTATCTACTGCACCCGGGAATCCGTTTTGGCCGCCTGGTGATGTGTTTCGTGGAAGTGGCAGGCGTGAGTACAAGGCTCAGCCCTTACACCTTGCACAGCTTCTCACTCTCACGCATGCCACTCCGTCGCCCGTGCTTTGCCGGAGTTGCGCGTCTATTGCCGAGGTTTCCCTGAGTCTAGTGCACCTGGGATTTCATTTTGGTGGCGTTGTCATGCGTTTCGTGGAAGTGGCAGGCGTGAGTGCACGGCTCACCGCCTTCTTTAGCACATGTGCCTCGTAGTGCACAGCCTCTCACTCGCAGGCGTGCCACTACGGCTGCCGTGACATGGCAGGAGGTGCGCGTCTACTGCCCAACTCCCCTGGGACTATCTACTGCACCCGGGAATAACTTCTGGCCGCGTGGTGATGTGTTTCGTGGAAGTGGCAGGCGTGAGTACAAGACTCACCGCCTTCTTTAGCACATGTGCCTCACAGTGCACAGCCTCTCACTCGCAGGCGTGCCACTACGGCTGCCGCGATGGGGCAGGAGGTGCCCGACTACTCTCCAACTCCCTTGGGACTATCTACTGCACCCGGGAATCCGTTTTGGCCGCCTGGTGATGTGTTTCGTGGAAGTGGCAGGCGTGAGTACAAGGCTCAGCCCTTACACCTTGCACAGCTTCTCACTCTCACGCATGCCACTCCGTCGCCCGTGCTTTGCCGGAGTTGCGCGTCTATTGCCGAGGTTTCCCTGGGTCTAGTGCACCTGGGATTTCATTTTGGTGGCGTTGTCATGCGTTTCGTGGAAGTGGCAGGCGTGAGTGCAAGGCTCACCGCCTTCTTTAGCACATGTGCCTCGTAGTGCACAGCCTCTCACTCGCAGGCGTGCCACTACGGCTGCCGTGACATGGCAGGAGGTGCGCGTCTACTGCCCAACTCCCCTGGGACTATCTACTGCACCCGGGAATAACTTCTGGCCGCGTGGTGATGTGTTTCGTGGAAGTGGCAGGCGTGAGTACAAGACTCACCGCCTTCTTTAGCACATGTGCCTCACAGTGCACAGCCTCTCACTCTTCCACGAAAGACATCACCACGCGGCCAAAACGGATTCCCGGGTGCACAAGATAGTCCCAGGGGAGTTGGAGAGTAGGCGCGCACCTCCTGCCACATCACGGGAGCCGTAGTGGCACGCCTGCCAGTGAGAGGCTCTGCACTGTGAGGCACATGTGCTAAAGAAGGCGGTAGGCCTTGTACTCACGCCTGCCACTTCCACGAAACGCATGACAACGCCTCCAAAATGAAATCGCCGGTTTACTAGACCCAGGGGAACCTCGGCAATAGACGCGCAACTCCGGGAAATCACGGGCGACGGAGTGGCATGCGTGAGAGTGGGAGGCTGTGCAAGAGGAAGGGGTGAGCCTTGTACTCACGCCTGCTACTTCCACGAAAGACATCAGCACGCGGCCAAAACGGATTCCCGGGTGCACAAGATAGTCCCAGGGGAGTTGGAGAGTAGGCGCGCACCTCCTGCCAAATCACGGGAGCCGTAGTGGCACGCCTGCCAGTGAGAGGCTGTGCACTGTGAGGCACATGTGCTAAAGTAGGCGGTGAGCCTTGTACTCACGCCTGCCACTTCCACGAAACGCATGACAACGCCTCCAAAATGAAATCCCCGGTTCACTAGACCCAGGGGAACCTCGGCAATAGACGCGCAACTCCGGGAAATCACGGGCGACGGAGTGGCATGCGTGAGAGTGGGAGGCTGTGCAAGAGGAAGGGGTGAGCCTTGTACTCACGCCTGCTACTTCCACGAAAGACATCACCACGCGGCCAAAACGGATTCCCGGGTGCACAAGATAGTTCCAGGGGAGTTGGAGAGTAGGCGCGCACCTCCTGCCAAATCACGGGAGCCGTAGTGGCACGCCTGCCAGTGAGAGGCTGTGCACTGTGAGGCACATATGCTAAAGACGGCGGTGAGTCTTGTAGTCACGCCTGCCACTTCCACGAAACACATCACTACGCGGTTAAAATGGATTCCCGCGTGCACTAGATAGTCCCAGGGGAGTTGGGGGGTAGGCGCGCACCTCCTGCAAGTTACGGGAGCCGTGGTGGCACGCCTCCGAGTGAGAGGCTGTGCACTATGAGGCACATGTGCTAAAGTAGGCGGTGAGCCTTGTACTCACGCCTGCCACTTCCACGAAACGCATGACAACGCCTCCAAAATATAATCCCCGGTGCACTAGTCCCAGGGGAACCTCGGCAATAGACGCGCAACTCCGGGAAATCACGGGCGACGGAGTGGCATGCGTGAGAGTGGGAGGCTGTGCAAGAGGAAGGGGTGAGCCTTGTACTCACGCCTGCTACTTCCACGAAAGACATCACCACGCGGCCAAAACGGATTCCCGGGTGCACAAGATAGTCCCAGGGGAGTTGGAGAGTAGGCGCGCACCTCCTGCCACATCACGGGAGCCGTAGTGGCACGCCTGCCAGTGAGAGGCTCTGCACTGTGAGGCACATGTGCTAAAGAAGGCGGTAGGCCTTGTACTCACGCCTGCCACTTCCACGAAACGCATGACAACGCCTCCAAAATGAAATCGCCGGTTTACTAGACCCAGGAAAACCTCGGCAATAGACGCGAAACTCCGGGAAATCACGGGCGACGGAGTGGCATGCGTGAGAGTGGGAGGCTGTGCAAGAGGAAGGGGTGAGCCTTGTACTCACCTCTGCTACTTCCACGAAAGACATCACCACGCGGCCAAAACGGATTCCCGGGTGCACAAGATAGTCCCAGGGGAGTTGGAGAGTAGGCCCGCACCTCCTGCCAAATCACGGGAGCCGTAGTGGCACGCCTGCCAGTGAGAGCCTGTGCACTGTGAGGCACATGTGCTAAAGTAGGCGGTGAGCCTTGTACTCACGCCTGCCACTTCCACGAAACGCATGACAACGCCTCCAAAATGAAATCCCCGGTTCACTAGACCCAGGGGAACCTCGGCAATAGACGCGCAACTCCGGGAAATCACGGGCGACGGAGTGGCATGCGTGAGAGTGGGAGGCTGTGCAAGAGGAAGGGGTGAGCCTTGTACTCACGCCTGCTACTTCCACGAAAGACATCACCACGCGGCCAAAACGGATTCCCGGGTGCACAAGATAGTCCCAGGGGAGTTGAAGAGTAGGCGCGCACCTCCTGCCAAATCACGGGAGCCGTAGTGGCACGCCTGCCAGTGAGAGGCTGTGCACTGTGAGGCACATGTGCTAAAGAAGGCGGTGAGTCTTGTAGTCACGCCTGCCACTTCCACGAAACACATCACTACGCGGTTAAAATGGATTCCCGCGTGCACTAGATAGTCCCAGGGGAGTTGGGGGGTAGGCGCGCACCTCCTGCAAGTTACGGGAGCCGTGGTGGCACGCCTCCGAGTGAGAGGCTGTGCACTATGAGGCACATGTGCTAAAGTAGGCGGTGAGCCTTGTACTCACGCCTGCCACTTCCACGAAACGCATGACAACGCCTCCAAAATATAATCCCCGGTGCACTAGTCCCAGGGGAACCTCGGCAATAGACGCGCAACTCCGGGAAATCACGGGCGACGGAGTGGCATGCGTGAGAGTGGGAGGCTGTGCAAGAGGAAGGGGTGAGCCTTGTACTCACGCCTGCTACTTCCACGAAAGACATCACCACGCGGCCAAAACGGATTCCCGGGTGCACAAGATAGTCCCAGGGGAGTTGGAGAGTAGGCGCGCACCTCCTGCCACATCACGGGAGCCGTAGTGGCACGCCTGCCAGTGAGAGGCTCTGCACTGTGAGGCACATGTGCTAAAGAAGGCGGTAGGCCTTGTACTCACGCCTGCCACTTCCACGAAACGCATGACAACGCCTCCAAAATGAAATCGCCGGTTTACTAGACCCAGGGGAACCTCGGCAATAGACGCGCAACTCCGGGAAATCACGGGCGACGGAGTGGCATGCGTGAGAGTGGGAGGCTGTGCAAGAGGAAGGGGTGAGCCTTGTACTGACGCCTGCTACTTCCACGAAAGACATCACCACGCGGCCAAAACGGATTCCCGGGTGCATTTGTTTCATGCAAGTAGCGGGCTTGTCATTCAAGGCTCACCGCCTTTTTTAGCACATGTGCCTCATAGTGCAAAGCCTCTCACTCGCAGGCGTGCCACACCGGCGCCCGTGATTTGGCAGGAGGTGCGCGCCTACTCCCCGACTCCCCTGGGACTATCTAGTGCACCCGACCATCCGTTTTGGCCGCGTGGTGATGTGTTTCGTGGAAGTAGCAGGCGTGAGTACTAGGCTCACCCTTTCCTCTTGCACACCGTCTCACTCTCACGCATGCCACTCCGTCGCCCGTGATTTCCCGGAGTTGCGCCTCTATTGGCGAGGTTCCCCTGGGTCTAGTGCACCTGGGATTTGATTCTGGTGGCGTTGTCATGCGTTTCGTGGAAGTGGCAGGCGTGAGTACAGGACTCACCGCCTTCTTTAGCACATGTGCCTCACAGTGCACAGCCTCTCACTCGCAGGCGTGCCACTACGGCTGCCGTGATTTGGCAGGAGGTGCCCGACTACTCTCCAACTCCCCTGGGACTATCTACTGCACCCGGGAATCCGTTTTGTCCGCGTTGTCATGCCTTTCGTGGAAGTGGCATGCGTTGTCATACAAGGCTCACCGCCTTCTTTAGCACATGTGCCTCTTAGTGCACAGTCTCTCATTCGCAGGCGTGTCACGCCGACGCCAGTGACTTGCAGGAGGAGCGCGCGCCTACTCCCCAATTCCCCTGAGACTATCTACTGCACCCGGGAATCCATTTTGGCCGCGTGGTCATTTGTTTCATGCAAGTAGCGGGCGTGAGTACAAGACTCACCGCCTTTTTTAGCACATGTGCCTCATAGTGCACAGCCTCTCACTCGCAGGCGTGCCACTACGGCTGCCGTGATTTGGCAGGAGGTGCGCGCCTACTCCCCGACTCCCCTGGGACTATCTAGTGCACCCGACCATCCGTTTTGGCCGCGTGGTGATGTGTTTCGTGGAAGTAGCAGGCGTGAGTACTAGGCTCACCCTTTCCTCTTGCACACCGTCTCACTCTCACGCATGCCACTCCGTCGCCCGTGATTTGCCGGAGTTGCGCCTCTATTGGCGAGGTTCCCCTGGGTCTAGTGCACCTGGGATTTGATTCTGGTGGCGTTGTCATGCGTTTCGTGGAAGTGGCAGGCGTGAGTACAGGACTCACCGCCTTCTTTAGCACATGTGCCTCACAGTGCACAGCCTCTCATTCGCAGGCGTGCCACTACGGCTGCCGTGATTTGGCAGGAGGTGCCCGACTACTCTCCAACTCCCCTGGGACTATCTACTGCACCCGGGAATCCGTTTTGTCCGCGTTGTCATGCGTTTCGTGGAAGTGGCATGCGTTGTCATACAAGGCTCACCGCCTTCTTTAGCACATGTGCCTCTTAGTGCACAGTCTCTCACTCGCAGGCGTGTCACGCCGACGCCAGTGACTTGCAGGAGGAGCGCGCGCCTACTCCCCAATTCCCCTGAGACTATCTACTGCACCCGGGAATCCATTTTGGCCGCGTGGTCATTTGTTTCATGCAAGTAGCGGGCGTGAGTACAAGACTCACCGCCTTTTTTAGCACATGTGCCTCATAGTGCACAGCCTCTCACTCGCAGGCGTGCCACTACGGCTGCCGTGATTTGGCAGGAGGTGCGCGCCTACTCCCCTACTCCCCTGGGACTCTCTAGTGCACCCGACCATCCGTTTTGGCCGCGTGGTGATGTGTTTCGTGGAAGTAGCAGGCGTGAGTACTAGGCTCACCCTTTCCTCTTGCACACCGTCTCACTCTCACGCATGCCACTCCGTCGCCCGTGATTTCCCGGAGTTGCGCCTCTATTGGCGAGGTTCCCCTGGGTCTAGTGCACCTGGGATTTGATTCTGGTGGCGTTGTCATGCGTTTCGTGGAAGTGGCAGGCGTGAGTACAGGACTCACCGCCTTCTTTAGCACATGTGCCTCACAGTGCACAGCCTCTCACTCGCAGGCGTGCCACTACGGCTGCCGTGATTTGGCAGGAGGTGCCCGACTACTCTCCAACTCCCCTAGGACTATCTACTGCACCCGGGAATCCGTTTTGTCCGCGTTGTCATGCGTTTCGTGGAAGTGGCATGCGTTCTCATACAAGGCTCACCGCCTTCTTTAGCACATGTGCCTCTTAGTGCACAGTCTCTCACTCGCAGGCGTGTCACGCCGACGCCAGTGACTTGCAGGAGGAGCGCGCGCCTACTCCCCAATTCCCCTGAGACTATCTACTGCACCCGGGAATCCATTTTGGCCGCGTGGTCATTTGTTTCATGCAAGTAGCGGGCGTGAGTACAAGACTCACCGCCTTTTTTAGCACATGTGCCTCACAGTGCACAGCCTCTCACTCGCACGCGTGCCACTACGGCTGCCGTGATTTGGGAGGAGGTGCGCGCCTACTCCCCAACTCCCTGGGACTATCTAGTGCACCCGCGAATCCGTTTTAACCGCGTGGTGATGTGTTTCTTGGAAGTAGCAGGCGTGAGTACAAGGCTCACCCCTTCCTCTTGCACAGCCTCTCACTCTCACGCATGCCACTCCGTCGCCCGTGAGTTCCCAGAGTTGCGCGTCTATTGCCGAGGATCCGCTGGGTCTAGTGCACCTGGGATTTCATTTTGGTGGCGTTGTCATGCGTTTCGTGGAAGTGGCAGGCGTGAGTACAGGACTCACCGCCTTCTTTAGCACATGTGCCTCACAGTGCACAGCCTCTCACTCGCAGGCGTGCCACTACGGCTGCCGTGATTTGGCAGGAGGTGCCCGACTACTCTCCAACTCCCCTGGGACTATCTACTGCACCCGGGAATCCGTTTTGTCCGCGTTGTCATGCGTTTCGTGGAAGTGGCATGCGTTGTCATACAAGGCTCACCGCCTTCTTTAGCACACGTGCCTCTTAGTGCACAGTCTCTCACTCGCAGGTGTGTCACGCCGACGCCAGTGACTTGCAGGAGGAGCGCGCCTACTCCCCGATTCCCCTGAGACTATCTACTGCACCCGGGAATCCATTTTGGCCGCGTGGTCATTTGTTTCATGCAAGTAGCGGGCTTGTCATACAAGGCTCACCGCCTTTTTTAGCACATGTGCCTCATAGTGCACAGCCTCTCACTCGCAGGCGTGCCACACCGGCGCCCGTGATTTGGCAGGAGGTGCGCGCCTACTCCCCGACTCCCCTGGGACTATCTAGTGCACCCGACCATCCGTTTTGGCCGCGTGGTGATGTGTTTCGTGGAAGTAGCAGGCGTGAGTACTAGGCTCACCCTTTCCTCTTGCACACCGTCTCACTCTCACGCATGCCACTCCGTCGCCCGTGATTTGCCGGAGTTGCGCCTCTATTGGCGAGGTTCCCCTGGGTCTAGTGCACCTGGGATTTGATTCTGGTGGCGTTGTCATGCGTTTCGTGGAAGTGGCAGGCGTGAGTACAGGACTCACCGCCTTCTTTAGCACATGTGCCTCACAGTGCACAGCCTCTCACTCGCAGGCGTGCCACTACGGCTGCCGTGATTTGGCAGGAGGTGCCCGACTACTCTCCAACTCCCCTGGGACTATCTACTGCACCCGGGAATCCGTTTTGTCCGCGTTGTCATGCGTTTCGTGGAAGTGGCATGCGTTGTCATACAAGGCTCACTGCCTTCTTTAGCATATGTGCCTCTTAGTGCACAGTCTCTCACTTGCAGGCGTGTCACGCCGACGCCAGTGACTTGCAGGAGGAGCGCGCCTACTCCCCAATTCCCCTGAGACTATCTACTGCACCCGGGAATCCATTTTGGTCGCGTGGTCATTTGTTTCATGCAAGTAGCGGGCGTGAGTACAAGACTCACCGCCTTTTTTAGCACATGTGCCTCATAGTGCACAGCCTCTCACTCGCAGGCGTGCCACACCGGCGCCCGTGATTTGGCAGGAGGTGCGCGCCTACTCCCCGACTCCCCTTAGACTAGCTAGTGCACCCGACAATCCATTTTAGCCGCGCTGTGATGTGTTTGGTGAAAGTAGCAGGAGTAAGTACAAGACTCACCGCCTGCTTTAGCACATGTGCCTCAAAGTCCACAGCCTCTCACTCGCAGGCGTGCCACTACGGCTGCCGTGATTTGGCAGGAGGTGCGCGCCTACTCCCCAACTCCCCTGGGACAATCTTGTGCACCCGGGAATCCGTTGTGGCCGCGCGGTGATGTCTTTCGTGGAAGTAGCAGGCGTGAGTACAAGGCTCGCCCTTTCCTCTTGCACACCGTCTCACTCTCACGCATGCCACTCCGTCGCCCGTGAGTTCCCGGAGTTGCGCCTCTATTGGCGAGGTTCCCCTGGGTCTAGTGCACCTGGGATTTCATTTTGGTGGCGTTGTCATGCGTTTCGTGGAAGTGGCAGGCGTGAGTACAGGACTCACCGCCTTCTTTAGCACATGTGCCTCACAGTGCACAGCCTCTCACTCGCAGGCGTGCCACTACGGCTGCCGTGATTTGGCAGGAGGTGCCCGACTACTCTCCAACTCCCCTGGGACTATCTACTGCACCCGGGAATCCGTTTTGTCCGCGTTGTCATGCGTTTCGTGGAAGTGGCATGCGTTGTCATACAAGGCTCACCGCCTTCTTTAGCACATGTGCCTCATAGTGCACAGCCTCTCACTCGCAGGCGTGCCACACCGGCGCCCGTGATTTGGCAGGAGGTGCGCGCCTACTCCCCGACTCCCCTTAGACTACCTGGTGCACCCGACAATCCATTTTGGCCGCGCTGTGATGTGTTTGGTGGAAGTAGCAGGAGTAACTACAAGACTCACCGCCTGCTTTAGCACATGTGCCTCAAAGTCCACAGCCTCTCACTCGCAGGCGTGCCACTACGGCTGCCGTGATTTGGCAGGAGGTGCGCGCCTACTCCCCAACTCCCCTGGGACTATCTTGTGCACCCGGGAATCCGTTTTGGCCGCGCGGTGATGTGTTTCGTGGAAGTAGCAGGCGTGAGTACAAGGCTCGCCCTTTCCTCTTGCACACCGTCTCACTCTCACGCATGCCACTCCGTCGCCCGTGAGTTCCCGGAGTTGCGCCTCTATTGCCGAGGTTCCCCTGGGTCTAGTAAACCGGCGATTTCATTTTGGAGGCGTTGTCATGCGTTTCGTGGAAGTGGCAGGCGTGAGTACAAGGCCTACCGCCTTCTTTAGCACATGTGCCTCACAGTGCAAAGCCTCTCACTGGCAGGCGTGCCACTACGGCTCCCGTGATGTGGCAGGTGGTGCGCGCCTACTCTCCAACTCCCCTGGGACTATCTTGTGCACCCGGGAATCCGTTTTGGTCGCGTGGTGATGTCTTTCGTGGAAGTAGCAGGCGTGAGTACAAGGCTCACCCCTTCCTCTTGCACAGCCTCCCACTCTCACGCATGCCACTCCGTCGCCCGTGATTTCCCGGAGTTGCGCGTCTATTGCCGAGGTTCCCCTGGGACTAGTGCACCGGGGATTATATTTTGGAGGCGTTGTCATGCGTTTCGTGGAAGTGGCAGGCGTGAGTACAAGGCTCACCGCCTACTTTAGCACATGTGCCTCATAGTGCACAGCCTCTCACTCGGAGGCGTGCCACCACGGCTCCCGTAACTTTCAGGAGGTGCGCGCCTACCCCCCAACTCCCCTGGGACTATCTAGTGCACGCGGGAATCCATTTTAGCCGCGTGGTGATGTGTTTCGTGGAAGTGGCAGGCGTGACTACAAGACTCACCGCCTTCTTTAGCACATGTGCCTCACATTGCACAGCCTCTCACTGGCAGGCGTGCCACTACGGCTCCCGTGATTTGGCAGGAGGTGCGCGCCTACTCTCCAACTCCCCTGGGACTATCTTGTGCACCCGGGAATCCGTTTTGGCCGCGTGGTGATGTCTTTCGTGGATGTACCAGGCGTGAGTACAAGGCTCACCCCTTCCTCTTGCACAGCCTCCCACTCTCACGCATGCCACTCCATCGCCCGTGATTTCCCGGAGTTGCGCGTCTATTGCCGAGGTTCCCCTGGGTCTAGTGAACCGGGGATTTCATTTTGGAGGCGTTGTCATGCGTTTCGTGGAAGTGGCAGGCGTGAGTACAAGGCTCACCGCCTACTTTAGCACATGTGCCTCATAGTGCACAGCCTCTCACTCGGAGGCGTGCCACCACGGCTCCCGTGACTTGCAGGAGGTGCGCGCCCACCCCCCAATTCCTCTGGGACTATCTAGTGCACGCGGGAATCCATTTTAGCCGCGTGGTGATGTGTTTCGTGGAAGTGGCAGGCGTGAGTACAAGACTCACCACCTTCTTTAGCACATTTGCCTTACAGTGCAAAGCCTCTCACTGGCAGGCGTGCCACTACGGCTCCCGTTATTTGGCAAGAGGTGAGCGCCTACTCTCCAACTCCCCTGGGACTATCTTGTGCACCCGGGAATCCGTTTTGGCCGCGTGGTGATGTCTTTCGTGGAAGTAGCAGGCGTGAGTACAAGGCTCACCCCTTCCTCTTGCACAGCCTCCCACTCTCACGCATGCCACTCCGTCGCCCGTGATTTCCCGGAGTTGCGCGTCTATTGCCGAGGTTCCCCTGGGTCTAGTGAACCGGGGATTTCATTTTGGAGGCGTTGTCATGCGTTTCGTGGAAGTGGCAGGCGTGAGTACAAGGCTCACCGCCTACTTTAGGACATGTGCCTCACAGTGCACAGCCTCTCACTGGCAGGCGTGCCACTACGGCTCCCGTGTTTTGGCAGGAGGTGCGCGCCTACTCTCCAACTCCCCTGGGACTATCTTGTGCACCCCGCAATCCGTTTTGGCCGCGTGGTGATGTCTTTCGTGGAAGTAGCAGGCGTGAGTACAAGGCTCACCCCTTCCTCTTGCACAGCCTCCCACTCTCACGCATGCCACTCCGTCGCCCGTGATTTCCCGGAGTTGCGCGTCTATTGCCGAGGTTCCCCTGGGTCTAGTAAACCGGCGATTTCATTTTGGAGGCGTTGTCATGCGTTTCGTGGAAGTGGCAGGCGTGAGTACAAGGCCTACCGCCTTCTTTAGCACATGTGCCTCACAGTGCAGAGCCTCTCACTGGCAGGCGTGCCACTACGGCTCCCGTGATGTGGCAGGAGGTGCGCGCCTACTCTCCAACTCCCCTGGGACTATCTTGTGCACCCGGGAATCCGTTTTGGCCGCGTGGTGATGTCTTTCGTGGAAGTAGCAGGCGTGAGTACAAGGCTCACCCCTTCCTCTTGCACAGACTCCCACTCTCACGCATGCCACTCCGTCGCCCGTGATTTCCCGGAGTTGCGCGTCTATTGCCGAGGTTCCCCTGGGACTAGTGCACCGGGGATTATATTTTGGAGGCGTTGTCATGCGTTTCGTGGAAGTGGCAGGCGTGAGTACAAGGCTCACCGCCTACTTTAGCACATGTGCCTCACAGTGCACAGCCTCTCACTGGCAGGCGTGCCACTACGGCTCCCGTGATTTGGCAGGAGGTGCGCGCCTACTCTCCAACTCCCCTGGGACTATCTTGTGCACCCGGGAATCCGTTTTGGCCGCGTGGTGATGTCTTTCGTGAAAGTAGCAGGCGTGAGTACAAGGCTCACCCCTTCCTCTTGCACAGCCTCCCACTCTCACGCATGCCACTCCGTCGCCCGTGATTTCCCGGAGTTGCGCGTCTATTGCCGAGGTTTCCCTGGGTCTAGTAAACCGGCGATTTCATTTTGGAGGCGTTGTCATGCGTTTCGTGGAAGTGGCAGGCGTGAGTACAAGGCCTACCGCCTTCTTTAGCACATGTGCCTCACAGTGCAGAGCCTCTCACTGGCAGGCGTGCCACTACGGCTCCCGTGATGTGGCAGGAGGTGCGCGCCTACTCTCCAACTCCCCTGGGACTATCTTGTGCACCCGGGAATCCGTTTTGGCCGCGTGGTGATGTCTTTCGTGGAAGTAGCAGGCGTGAGTACAAGGCTCACCCCTTCCTCTTGCACAGCCTCCCACTCTCACGCATGCCACTCCGTCGCCCGTGATTTCCCGGAGTTGCGCGTCTATTGCCGAGGTTCCCCTGGGACTAGTGCACCGGGGATTATATTTTGGAGGCGTTGTCATGCGTTTCGTGGAAGTGACAGGCGTGAGTACAAGGCTCACCGCCTACTTTAGCACATGTGCCTCATAGTGCACAGCCTCTCACTCGGAGGCGTGCCACCACGGCTCCCGTAACTTGCAGGAGGTGCGCGCCTACCCCCCAACTCCCCTGGGACTATCTAGTGCACGCGGGAATCCATTTTAACCGCGTAGTGATGTGTTTCGTGGAAGTGGCAGGCGTGACTACAAGACTCACCGCCTTCTTTAGCACATCTGCCTCACAGTGCACAGCCTCTCACTGGCAGGCGTGCCACTACGGCTCCCGTGATTTGGCAGGAGGTGCGCGCCTACTCTCCAACTCCCCTGGGACTATCTTGTGCACCCGGGAATCCGTTTTGGCCGCGTGGTGATGTCTTTCGTGGAAGTAGCAGGCGTGAGTACAAGGCTCACCCCTTCCTCTTGCACAGCCTCCCACGCTCACGCATGCCACTCCGTCGCCCGTGATTTCCCGGAGTTGCGCGTCTATTGCCGAGGTTGCCCTGGGTCTAGTGAACCGGGGATTTCATTCTGGAGGCGTTGTCATGCGTTTCGTGGAAGTGGCAGGCGTGAGTACAAGGCTCACCGCCTACTTTAGCACATGTGCCTCACAGTGCACAGCCTCTCACTGGCAGGCGTGCCACTACGGCTCCCGTGATTTGGCAGGAGGTGCGCGCCTACTCTCCAACTCCCCTGGGACTATCTTGTGCACCCGGGAATCCGTTTTGGCCGCGTGGTGATGTCTTTCGTGGAAGTAGCAGGCGTGAGTACAAGGCTCACCCCTTCCTCTTGCACAGCCTCCCACTCTCACGCATGCCACTCCGTCGCCCGTGATTTCCCGGAGTTGCGCGTCTATTGCCGAGGTTCCCCTGGGTCTAGTAAACCGGCGATTTCATTTTGGAGGCGTTGTCATGCGTTTCGTGGAAGTGGCAGGCGTGAGTACAAGGCCTACCGCCTTCTTTAGCACATGTGCTTCACAGTGCAGAGCCTCTCACTGGCAGGCGTGCCACTACGGCTCCCGTGATGTGGCAGGAGGTGCGCGCCTACTCTCCAACTCCCCTGGGACTATCTTGTGCACCCGGGAATCCGTTTTGGCCGCGTGGTGATGTCTTTCGTGGAAGTAGCAGGCGTGAGTACAAGGCTCACCCCTTCCTCTTGCACAGCCTCCCACTCTCACGCATGCCACTCCGTCGCCCGTGATTTCCCGGAGTTGCGCGTCTATTGCCGAGGTTCCCCTGGGTCTAGTAAACCGGCGATTTCATTTTGGAGGCGTTGTCATGCGTTTCGTGGAAGTGGCAGGCGTGAGTACAAGGCCTACCGCCTTCTTTAGCACATGTGCCTCACAGTGCAGAGCCTCTCACTGGCAGGCGTGCCACTACGGCTCCCGTGATGTGGCAGGAGGTGCGCGCCTACTCTCCAACTCCCCTGGGACTATCTTGTGCACCCGGGAATCCGTTTTGGCCGCGTGGTGATGTCTTTCGTGGAAGTAGCAGGCGTGAGTACAAGGCTCACCCCTTCCTCTTGCACAGCTTCCCACTCTCACGCATGCCACTCCGTCGCCCGTGATTTCCCGGAGTTGCGCGTCTATTGCCGAGGTTCCCCTGGGACTAGTGCACCGGGGATTATATTTTGGAGGCGTTGTCATGCGTTTCGTGGAAGTGGCAGGCGTGAGTACAAGGCTCACCGCCTACTTTAGCACATGTGCCTCATAGTGCACAGCCTCTCACTCGGAGGCGTGCCACCACGGCTCCCGTAACTTGCAGGAGGTGCGCGCCTACCCCCCAACTCCCCTGGGACTATCTAGTGCACGCGGGAATCCATTTTAACCGCGTAGTGATGTGTTTCGTGGAAGTGGCAGGCGTGACTACAAGACTCACCGTCTTCTTTAGCACATGTGCCTCACAGTGCACAGCCTCTCACTGGCAGGCGTGCCACTACGGCTCCCGTGATTTGGCAGGAGGTGCGCGCCTACTCTCCAACTCCCCTGGGACTATCTTGTGCACCCGGGAATCCGTTTTGGCCGCGTGGTGATGTCTTTCGTGGAAGTAGCAGGCGTGAGTACAAGGCTCACCCCTTCCTCTTGCACAGCCTCCCACTCTCACGCATGCCACTCCGTCGCCCGTGATTTCCCGGAGTTGCGCGTCTATTGCCGAGGTTCCCTTGGGTCTAGTGAACCGGGGATTTCATTTTGGAGGCGTTGTCATGCGTTTCGTGGAAGTGGCAGGCGTGAGTACAAGGCTCACCGCCTACTTTAGCACATGTGCCTCACAGTGCACAGCCTCTCACTGGCAGGCGTGCCACTACGGCTCCCGTGATTTGGCAGGAGGTGCGCGCCTACTCTCCAACTCCCCTGGGACTATCTTGTGCACCCGGGAATCCGTTTTGGCCGCGTGGTGATGTCTTTCGTGGAAGTAGCAGGCGTGAGTACAAGGCTCACCCCTTCCTCTTGCACAGCCTCCCACTCTCACGCATGCCACTCCGTCACCCGTGATTTCCCGGAGTTGCGCGTCTATTGCCGAGGTTCCCCTGGGTCTAGTAAACCGGCGATTTCATTTTGGAGGCGTTGTCATGCGTTTCGTGGAAGTGGCAGGCGTGAGTACAAGGCCTACCGCCTTCTTTAGCACATGTGCCTCACAGTGCAGAGCCTCACTGGCAGGCGTGCCACTACGGCTCCCGTGATGTGGCAGGAGGTGCGCGCCTACTCTCCAACTCCCCTGGGACTATCTTGTGCACCCGGGAATCCGTTTTGGCCGCGTGGTGATGTCTTTCGTGGAAGTAGCAGGCGTGAGTACAAGGCTCACCCCTTCCTCTTGCACAGCCTCCCACTCTCACGCATGCCACTCCGTCGCCCGTGATTTCCCGGAGTTGCGCGTCTATTGCCGAGGTTCCCCTGGGACTAGTGCACCGGGGATTATATTTTGGAGGCGTTGTCATGCGTTTCGTGGAAGTGGCAGGCGTGAGTACAAGGCTCACCGCCTACTTTAGCACATGTGCCTCATAGTGCACAGCCTCTCACTCGGAGGCGTGCCACCACGGCTCCCGTAACTTGCAGGAGGTGCGCGCCTACCCCCCAACTCCCCTGGGACTATCTAGTGCACGCGGGAATCCATTTTAACCGCGTGGTGATGTGTTTCGTGGAAGTGGCAGGCGTGACTACAAGACTCACCGCCTTCTTTAGCACATGTGCCTCACAGTGCACAGCCTCTCACTGGCAGGCGTGCCACTACGGCTCCCGTGATTTGGCAGGAGGTGCGCGCCTACTCTCCAACTCCCCTGGGACTATCTTGTGCACCCGGGAATCCGTTTTGGCCGCGTGGTGATGTCTTTCGTGGAAGTAGCAGGCGTGAGTACAAGGCTCACCCCTTCCTCTTGCACAGCCTCCCACTCTCACGCATGCCACTCCGTCGCCCGTGATTTCCCGGAGTTGCGCGTCTATTGCCGAGGTTCCCCTGGGTCTAGTAAACCGGCGATTTCATTTTGGAGGCGTTGTCATGCGTTTCGTGGAAGTGGCAGGCGTGAGTACAAGGCCTACCGCCTTCTTTAGCACATGTGCCTCACAGTGCAGAGCCTCTCACTGGCAGGCGTGCCACTACGGCTCCCGTGATGTGGCAGGAGGTGCGCGCCTACTCTCCAACTCCCCTGGGACTATCTTGTGCACCCGGGAATCCGTTTTGGCCGCGTGGTGATGTCTTTCGTGGAAGTAGCAGGCGTGAGTACAAGGCTCACCCCTTCCGCTTGCACAGCCTCCCACTCTCACGCATGCCACTCCGTCGCCCGTGATTTCCCGGAGTTGCGCGTCTATTGCCGAGGTTCCCCTGGGACTAGTGCACCGGGGATTATATTTTGGAGGCGTTGTCATGCGTTTCGTGGAAGTGGCAGGCGTGAGTACAAGGCTCACCGCCTACTTTAGCACATGTGCCTCATAGTGCACAGCCTCTCACTCGGAGGCGTGCCACCACGGCTCCCGTAACTTGCAGGAGGTGCGCGCCTACCCCCCAACTCCCCTGGGACTATCTAGTGCACGCGGGAATCCATTTTAACCGCGTGGTGATGTGTTTCGTGGAAGTGGCAGGCGTGACTACAAGACTCACCGCCTTCTTTAGCACATGTGCCTCACAGTGCACAGCCTCTCACTGGCAGGCGTGCCACTACGGCTCCCGTGATTTGGCAGGAGGTACGCGCTTACTCTCCAACTCCCCTGGGACTATCTTGTGCACCCGGGAATCCGTTTTGGCCGCGTGGTGATGTCTTTCGTGGAAGTAGCAGGCGTGAGTACAAGGCTCATCCCTTCCTCTTGCACAGCCTCCCACTCTCACGCATGCCACTCCGTCGCCCGTGATTTCCCGGAGTTGCGCGTCTATTGCCGAGGTTCCCCTGGGTCTAGTAAACCGGCGATTTCATTTTGGAGGCGTTGTCATGCGTTTCGTGGAAGTGGCAGGCGTGAGTACAAGGCCTACTGCCTTCTTTAGCACATGTGCCTCACAGTGCAGAGCCTCTCACTGGCAGGCGTGCCACTACGGCTCCCGTGATGTGGCAGGAGGTGCGCGCCTACTCTCCAACTCCCCTGGGACTATCTTGTGCACCCGGGAATCCGTTTTGGCCGCGTGGTGATGTCTTTCGTGGAAGTAGCAGGCGTGAGTACAAGGCTCACCCCTTCCTCTTGCACAGCCTCCAACTCTCACGCATGCCACTCCGTCGCCCGTGATTTCCCGGAGTTGCGCGTCTATTGCCGAGGTTTGCCTGTGTCTAGTAAACCGGCGATTTCATTTTGGAGGCGTTGTCATGCGTTTCGTGGAAGTGGCAAGCGTGAGTACAAGGCCTACCGCCTTCTTTAGCACATGTGCCTCACAGTGCAGAGCCTCTCACTGGCAGGCGTGCCACTACGGCTCCCGTGATGTGGCAGGAGGTGCGCGCCTACTCTCCAACTCCCCTGGGACTATCTTGTGCACCCGGGAATCCGTTTTGGCCGCGTGGTGATGTCTTTCGTGGAAGTAGCAGGCGTGAGTACAAGCCTCACCCCTTCCTCTTGCACAGCCTCCCACTCTCACGCATGCCACTCCGTCGCCCGTGATTTCCCGGAGTTGCGCGTCTATTGCCGAGGTTCCCCTGGGACTAGTGCACCGGGGATTATATTTTGGAGGCGTTGTCATGCGTTTCGTGGAAGTGGCAGGCGTGAGTACAAGGCTCACCGCCTACTTTAGCACATGTGCCTCATAGTGCACAGCCTCTCACTCGGAGGCGTGCCACCACGGCTCCCGTAACTTGCAGGAGGTGCGCGCCTACCCCCCAACTCCCCTGGGACTATCTAGTGCACGCGGGAATCCATTTTAACCGCGTAGTGATGTGTTTCGTGGAAGTGGCAGGCGTGACTACAAGACTCACCGCCTTCTTTAGCACATGTGCCTCACAGTGCACAGCCTCTCACTGGCAGGCGTGCCCCTACGGCTCCCGTGATTTGGCAGGAGGTGCGCGCCTACTCTCCAACTCCCCTGGGACTATCTTGTGCACCCGGGAATCCGTTTTGGCCGCGTGGTGATGTCTTTCGTGGAAGTAGCAGGCGTGAGTACAAGGCTCACCCCTTCCTCTTGCACAGCCTCCCACTCTCACGCATGCCACTCCGTCGCCCGTGATTTCCCGGAGTTGCGCGTCTATTGCCGAGGTTCCCCTGGGTCTAGTAAACCGGCGATTTCATTTTGGAGGCGTTGTCATGCGTTTCGTGGAAGTGGCAGGCGTGAGTACAAGGCCTACCGCCTTCTTTAGCACATGTGCCTCACAGTGCAGAGCCTCTCACTGGCAAGCGTGCCACTACGGCTCCCGTGATGTGGCAGGAGGTGCGCGCCTACTCTCCAACTCCCCTAGGACTATCTTGTGCACCCGGGAATCCGTTTTGGCCGCGTGGTGATGTCTTTCGTGGAAGTAGCAGGCGTGAGTACAAGGCTCACCCCTTCCTCTTGCACAGCCTCCCACTCTCACGCATGCCACTCCGTCGCCCTTGATTTCCCGGAGTTGCGCGTCTATTGCCGAGGTTCCCCTGGGACTAGTGCAGCGGGGATTATATTTTGGAGGCGTTGTCATGCGTTTCGTGGAAGTGGCAGGCGTGAGTACAAGGCTCACCGCCTACTTTAGCACATGTGCCTCATAGTGCACAGCCTCTCACTCGGAGGCGTGCCACCACGGCTCCCGTAACTTGCAGGAGGTGCGCGCCTACCCCCCAACTCCCCTGGGACTATCTAGTGCACGCGGGAATCCATTTTAACCGCGTAGTGATGTGTTTCGTGGAAGTGGCAGGCGTGACTACAAGACTCACCCCTTCCTCTTGCACAGCCTCCCACTCTCACGCATGCCACTCCGTCGCCCGTGATTTCCCGGAGTTGCGCGTCTATTGCCGAGGTTCCCCTGGGACTAGTGCACCGGAGATTATATTTTGGAGGCGTTGTCATGCGTTTCGTGGAAGTGGCAGGCGTGAGTACAAGGCTCACCGCCTACTTTAGCACATGTGCCTCATAGTGCACAGCCTCTCACTCGGAGGCGTGCCACCACGGCTCCCGTAACTTGCAGGAGGTGCGCGCCTACCCCCCAACTCCCCTGGGACTATCTAGTGCACGCGGGAATCCATTTTAACCGCGTGGTGATGTGTTTCGTGGAAGTGGCAGGCGTGACTACAAGACTCACCGCCTTCTTTAGCACATGTGCCTCACAGTGCACAGCCTCTCACTGGCAGGCGTGCCACTACGGCTCCCGTGATTTGGCAGGAGGTGCGCGCCTACTCTCCAACTCCCCTGGGACTATCTTGTGCACCCGGGAATCCGTTTTGGCCGCGTGGTGATGTCTTTCGTGGAAGTAGCAGGCGTGAGTACAAGGCTCACCCCTTCCTCTTGCACAGCCTCCCACTCTCACGCATGCCACTCCGTCGCCCGTGATTTCCCGGAGTTGCGCGTCTATTGCCGAGGTTCCCCTGGGTCTAGTAAACCGGCGATTTCATTTTGGAGGCGTTGTCATGCGTTTCGTGGAAGTGGCAGGCGTGAGTACAAGGCCTACCGCCTTCTTTAGCACATGTGCCTCAAAGTGCAGAGCCTCTCACTGGCAGGCGTGCCACTACGGCTCCCGTGATGTGGCAGGAGGTGCGCGCCTACTCTCCAACTCCCCTGGGACTATCTTGTGCACCCGGGAATCCGTTTTGGCCGCGTGGTGATGTCTTTCGTGGAAGTAGCAGGCGTGAGTACAAGGCTCACCCCTTCCTCTTGCACAGCCTCCCACTCTCACGCATGCCACTCCGTCGCCCGTGATTTCCCGGAGTTGCGCGTCTATTGCCGAGGTTCCCCTGGGACTAGTGCACCGGGGATTATATTTTGGAGGCGTTGTCATGCGTTTCGTGGAAGTGGCAGGCGTGAGTACAAGGCTCACCGCCTACTTTAGCACATGTGCCTCATAGTGCACAGCCTCTCACTCGGAGGCGTGCCACCACGGCTCCCGTAACTTGCAGGAGGTGCACGCCTACCCCCCAACTCCCCTGGGACTATCTAGTGCACGCGGGAATCCATTTTAACCGCGTGGTGATGTGTTTCGTGGAAGTGGCAGGCGTGACTACAAGACTCACCGCCTTCTTTAGCACATGTGCCTCACAGTGCACAGCCTCTCACTGGCAGGCGTGCCACTACGGCTCCCGTGATTTGGCAGGAGGTACGTGCCTACTCTCCAACTCCCCTGGGACTATCTTGTGCACCCGGGAATCCGTTTTGGCCGCGTGGTGATGTCTTTCGTGGAAGTAGCAGGCGTGAGTACAAGGCTCACCCCTTCCTCTTGCACAGCCTCCCACTTTCACGCATGCCACTCCGTCGCCCGTGATTTCCCGGAGTTGCGCGTCTATTGCCGAGGTTCCCCTGGGTCTAGTAAACCGGCGATTTTATTTTGGAGGCGTTGTCATGCGTTTCGTGGAAGTGGCAGGCGTGAGTACAAGGCCTACCGCCTTCTTTAGCACATTTGCCTCACAGTGCAGAGCCTCTCACTGGCAGGCGTGCCACTACGGCTCCCGTGATGTGGCAGGAGGTGCGCGCCTACTCTCCAACTCCCCTGGGACTATCTTGTGCACCCGGGAATCCGTTTTGGCCGCGTGGTGATGTCTTTCGTGGAAGTAGCAGGCGTGAGTACAAGGCTCACCCCTTCCTCTTGCACAGCCTCCCACTCTCACGCATGCCACTCCGTCGCCCGTGATTTCCCGGAGTTGCGCGTCTATTGCCGAGGTTCCCCTGGGACTAGTGCACCGGGGATTATATTTTGGAGGCGTTGTCATGCGTTTCGTGGAAGTGGCAGGCGTGAGTACAAGGCTCACCGCCTACTTTAGCACATGTGCCTCATAGTGCACAGCCTCTCACTCGGAGGCGTGCCACCACGGCTCCCGTAACTTGCAGGAGGTGCGCGCCTACTCCCCAACTCCCCTGGGACTATCTAGTGCACGCGGGAATCCATTTTAACCGCGTGGTGATGTGTTTCGTGGAAGTGGCAGGCGTGACTACAAGACTCACCGCCTTCTTTAGCACATGTGCCTCACAGTGCACAGCCTCTCACTGGCAGGCGTGCCACTACGGCTCCCGTGATTTGGCAGGAGGTACGCGCCTACTCTCCAACTCCCCTGGGACTATCTTGTGCACCCGGGAATCCGTTTTGGCCGCGGGGTGATGTCTTTCGTGGAAGTAGCAGGCGTGAGTACAAGGCTCACCCCTTCCTCTTGCACAGCCTCCCACTCTCACGCATGCCACTCCGTCGCCCGTGATTTCCCGGAGTTGCGCGTCTATTGCCGAGGTTCCCCTGGGTCTAGTAAACCGGCGATTTCATTTTGGAGGCGTTGTCATGCGTTTCGTGGAAGTGGCAGGCGTGAGTACAAGGCCTACCGCCTTCTTTAGCACATGTGCCTCACAGTGCAGAGCCTCTCACTGGCAGGCGTGCCACTACGGCTCCCGTGATGTGGCAGGAGGTGCGCGCCTACTCTCCAACTCCCCTGGGACTATCTTGTGCACCCGGGAATCCGTTTTGGCCGCGTGGTGATGTCTTTCGTGGAAGTAGCAGGCGTGAGTACAAGGCTCACCCCTTCCTCTTGCACAGCCTCCCACTCTCACGCATGCCACTCCGTCGCCCGTGATTTCCCGGAGTTGCGCGTCTATTCCCGAGGTTCCCCTGGGTCTAGTAAACCGGCGATTTCATTTTGGAGGCGTTGTCATGCGTTTCGTGGAAGTGGCAGGCGTGAGTACAAGGCCTACCGCCTTCTTTAGCACATGTGCCTCACAGTGCAGAGCCTCTCACTGGCAAGCGTGCCACTACGGCTCCCGTGATGTGGCAGGAGGTGCGCGCCTACTCTCCAACTCCCCTGGGACTATCTTGTGCACCCGGGAATCCGTTTTGGCCGCGTGGTGATGTCTTTCGTGGAAGTAGCAGGCGTGAGTACAAGGCTCACCCCTTCCTCTTGCACAGCCTCCCACTCTCACGCATGCCACTCCGTCGCCCTTGATTTCCCGGAGTTGCGCGTCTATTGCCGAGGTTCCCCTGGGACTAGTGCAGCGGGGATTATATTTTGGAGGCGTTGTCATGCGTTTCGTGGAAGTGGCAGGCGTGAGTACAAGGCTCACCGCCTACTTTAGCACATGTGCCTCATAGTGCACAGCCTCTCACTCGGAGGCGTGCCACCACGGCTCCCGTAACTTGCAGGAGGTGCGCGCCTACCCCCCAACTCCCCTGGGACTATCTAGTGCACGCGGGAATCCATTTTAACCGCGTAGTGATGTGTTTCGTGGAAGTGGCAGGCGTGACTACAAGACTCACCGCCTTCTTTAGCATATGTGCCTCACAGTGCACAGCCTCTCACTGGCAGGCGTGCCACTACGGCTCCCGTGATTTGGCAGGAGGTGCGCGCCTACTCTCCAACTCCCCTGGGACTATCTTGTGCACCCGGGAATCCGTTTTGGCCGCGTGGTGATGTCTTTCGTGGAAGTAGCAGGCGTGAGTACAAGGCTCACCCCTTCCTCTTGCACAGCCTCCCACTCTCACGCATGCCACTCCGTCGCCCGTGATTTCCCGGAGTTGCGCGTCTATTGCCGAGGTTCCCCTGGGTCTAGTGAACCGGGGATTTCATTTTGGAGGCGTTGTCATGCGTTTCGTGGAAGTGGCAGGCGTGAGTACAAGGCTCACCGCCTACTTTAGCACATGTGCCTCACAGTGCACAGCCTCTCACTGGCAGGCGTGCCACTACGGCTCCCGTGATTTGGCAGGAGGTGCGCGCCTACTCTCCAACTCCCCTGGGACTATCTTGTGCACCCGGGAATCCGTTTTGGCCGCGTGGTGATGTCTTTCGTGGAAGTAGCAGGCGTGAGTACAAGGCTCACCCCTTCCTCTTGCACAGCCTCCCACTCTCACGCATGCCACTCCGTCGCCCGTGATTTCCCGGAGTTGCGCGTCTATTGCCGAGGTTCCCCTGGGACTAGTGCACCGGGGATTATATTTTGGAGGCGTTGTCATGCGTTTCGTGGAAGTGGCAGGCGTGAGTACAAGGCTCACCGCCTACTTTAGCACATGTGCCTCATAGTGCACAGCCTCTCACTCGGAGGCGTGCCACCACGGCTCCCGTAACTTGCAGGAGGTGCGCGCCTACCCCCTAACTCCCCTGGGACTATCTAGTGCACGCGGGAATCCATTTTAACCGCGTGGTGATGTGTTTCGTGGAAGTGGCAGGCGTGACTACAAGACTCACCGCCTTCTTTAGCACATGTGCCTCACAGTGCACAGCCTCTCACTGGCAGGCGTGCCACTACGGCTCCCGTGATTTGGCAGGAGGTGCGCGCCTACTCTCCAACTCCCCTGGGACTATCTTGTGCACCCGGGAATCCGTTTTGGCCGCGTGGTGATGTCTTTCGTGGAAGTAGCAGGCGTGAGTACAAGGCTCACCCCTTCCTCTTGCACAGCCTCCCACTCTCACGCATGCCACTCCGTCGCCCGTGATTTCCCGGAGTTGCGCGTCTATTGCCGAGGTTCCCCTGGGTCTAGTAAACCGGCGATTTCATTTTGGAGGCGTTGTCATGCGTTTCGTGGAAGTGGCAGGCGTGAGTACAAGGCCTACCGCCTTCTTTAGCACATGTGCCTCACAGTGCAGAACCTCTCACTGGCAGGCGTGCCACTACGGCTCCCGTGATGTGGCAGGAGGTGCGCGCCTACTCTCCAACTCCCCTGGGACTATCTTGTGCACCCGGGAATCCGTTTTGGCCGCGTGGTGATGTCTTTCGTGGAAGTAGCAGGCGTGAGTACAAGGCTCACCCCTTCCTCTTGCACAGCCTCCCACTCTCACGCATGCCACTCCGTCGCCCGTGATTTCCCGGAGTTGCGCGTCTATTGCCAAGGTTCCCCTGGGACTAGTGCACCGGGGATTATATTTTGGAGGCGTTGTCATGCGTTTCGTGGAAGTGGCAGGCGTGAGTACAAGGCTCACCGCCTACTTTAGCACATGTGCCTCATAGTGCACAGCCTCTCACTCGGAGGCGTGCCACCACGGCTCCCGTAACTTGCAGGAGGTGCGCGCCTACCCCCCAACTCCCCTGGGACTATCTAGTGCACGCGGGAATCCATTTTAACCGCGTGGAGATGTGATTCGTGGAAGTGGCAGGCGTGACTACAAGACTCACCGCCTTCTTTAGCACATGTGCCTCACAGTGCACAGCCTCTCACTGGCAGGCGTGCCACTACGGCTCCCGTGATTTGGCAGGAGGTACGCGCCTACTCTCCAACTCCCCTGGGACTATCTTGTGCACCCGGGAATCCGTTTTGGCCGCGTGGTGATGTCTTTCGTGGAAGTAGCAGGCGTGAGTACAAGGCTCACCCCTTCCTCTTGCACAGCCTCCCACTCTCACGTATGCCACTCCGTCGCCCGTGATTTCCCGGAGTTGCGCGTCTATTGCCGAGGTTTCCCTGGGTCTAGTAAACCGGCGATTTCATTTTGGAGGCGTTGTCATGCGTTTCGTGGAAGTGGCAGGGGTGAGTACAAGGCCTACCGCCTTCATTAGCACATGTGCCTCACAGTGCAGAGCCTCTCACTGGCAGGCGTGCCACTACGGCTCCCGTGATGTGGCAGGAGGTGCGCGCCTACTCTCCAACTCCCCTGGGACTATCTTGTGCACCCGGGAATCCGTTTTGGCCGCGTGGTGATGTCTTTCGTGGAAGAAGCAGGCGTGAGTACAATGCTCACCCCTTCCTCTTGCACAGCCTCCCACTCTCACGCATGCCACTCCGTCGCCCGTGATTTCCCGGAGTTGCGCGTCTATTGCCGAGGTTCCCCTGGGTCTAGTAAACCGGCGATTTTATTTTGGAGGCGTTGTCTTGCGTTTCGTGGAAGTGGCAGGCGTGAGTACAAGGCCCACCGCCTTCTTTAGCACATGTGCCTCACAGTGCAGAGCCTCTCACTGGCAGGCGTGCTACTACGGCTCCCGTGATGTGGCAGGAGGTGCGCGCCTACTCTCCAACTCCCCTGGGACTATCTTGTGCACCCGGGAATCCGTTTTGGCCGCGTGGTGATGTCTTTCGTGGAAGTAGCAGGCGTGAGTACAAGGCTCACCCCTTCCTCTTGCACAGCCTCCCACTCTCACGCATGGCACTCCGTCGCCCGTGATTTCCCGGAGTTGCGCGTCTATTGCCGAGGTTCCCCTGGGACTAGTGCACCGGGGATTATATTTTGGAGGCGTTGTCATGCGTTTCGTGGAAGTGGCAGGCGTGAGTACAAGGCTCACCGCCTACTTTAGCACATGTGCCTCATAGTGCAAAGCCTCTCACTCGGAGGCGTGCCACCACGGCTCCCGTAACTTGCAGGAGGTGCGCGCCTACCCCCCAACTCCCCTGGGACTATCTAGTGCACGCGGGAATCCATTTTAACCCCGTAGTGATGTGTTTCGTGGAAGTGGCAGGCGTGATTACAAGACTCACCGCCTTCTTTAGCACATGTGCCTCACAGTGCACAGCCTCTCACTGGCAGGCGTGCCACTACGGCTCCCGTGATTTGGCAGGAGGTGCGCGCCTACTCTCCAACTCCCCTGGGACTATCTTGTGCACCCGGGAATCCGTTTTGGCCGCGTGGTGATGTCTTTCGTGGAAGTAGCAGGCGTGAGTACAAGGCTCACCCCTTCCTCTTGCACAGCCTCTCACTCTCACGCATGCCACTCCGTCGCCCGTGATTTCCCGGAGTTGCGCGTCTATTGCCGAGGTTCCCCTGGGTCTAGTGAAGCGGGGATTTCATTTTGGAGGCGTTGTCATGCGTTTCGTGGAAGTGGCAGGCGTGAGTACAAGGCTCACCGCCTACTTTAGCACATGTGCCTCACAGTGCACAGCCTCTCACTGGCAGGCGTGCCACTACGGCTCCCGTGATTTGGCAGGAGGTGCGCGCCTACTCTCCAACTCCCCTGGGACTATCTTGTGCACCCGGGAATCCGTTTTGGCCGCGTGGTGATGTCTTTCGTGGAAGTAGCAGGCGTGAGTACAAGGCTCACCCCTTCCTCTTGCACAGCCTCCCACTCTCACGCATGCCACTCCGTCGCCCGTGATTTCCCGGAGTTGCGCGTCTATTGCCGAGGTTCCCCTGGGTCTAGTAAACCGGCGATTTCATTTTGGAGGCGTTGTCATGCGTTTCGTGAAAGTGGCAGGCGTGAGTACAAGGCCTACCGCCTTCTTTAGCACATGTGCCTCACAGTGCAAAGCCTCTCACTGGCAGGCGTGCCACTACGGCTCCCGTGATGTGGCAGGAGGTGCGCGCCTACTCTCCAACTCCCCTGGGACTATCTTGTGCACCCGGGAATCCGTTTTGGCCGCGTGGTGATGTCTTTCGTGGAAGTAGCAGGCGTGAGTACAAGGCTCACCCCTTGCTCTTGCACAGCCTCCCACTCTCACGCATGCCACTCCGTCGCCCGTGATTTCCCGGAGTTGCGCGTCTATTGCCGAGGTTCCCCTGGGACTAGTGCACCGGGGATTATATTTTGGACGCGTTGTCATGCGTTTCGTGGAAGTGGCAGGCGTGAGTACAAGGCTCACCGCCTACTTTAGCACATGTGCCTCATAGTGCACAGCCTCTCACTCGGAGGCGTGCCACCACGGCTCCCGTAACTTGCAGGAGGTGCGCGCCTACCCCCCAACTCCCCTGGGACTATCTAGTGCACGCGGGAATCCATTTTAACCCTGTGGTGATGTGTTTCGTGGAAGTGGCAGGCGTGACTACAAGACTCACCGCCTTCTTTAGCACATGTGCCTCACAGTGCACAGCCTCTCACTGGCAGGCGTGCCACTACGGCTTCCGTGATTTGGAAGGAGGTGCGCGCCTACTCTCCAACTCCCCTGGGACTATCTTGTGCACCCGGGAATCCGTTTTGGCCGCGTGGTGATTTCTTTCGTGGAAGTAGCAGGCGTGAGTACAAGGCTCACCCCTTCCTCTTGCACAGCCTCCCACTCTCACGCATGCCACTCCGTCGCCCGTGATTTCCCGGAGTTGCGCGTCTATTGCCGAGGTTCCCCTGGGTCTAATAAACCGGCGATTTCATTTTGTAGGAGTTGTCATGCGTTTCGTGGAAGTGGCAGGCGTGAGTACAAGGCCTACCGCCTTCTTTAGCACATGTGCCTCACAGTGCAGAGCCTCTCACTGGCAGGCGTGCCACTACGGCTCCCGTGATGTGGCAGGAGGTGCGCGCCTACTCTCCAACTCCCCTTGGACTATCTTGTGCACCCGGGAATCCGTTTTGGCCGCGTGGTGATGTCTTTCGTGGAAGTAGCAGGCGTGAGTACAAGGCTCACCCCTTCCTCTTGCACAGCTTCCCACTCTCACGCATGCCACTCCGTCGCCCGTGATTTCCCGGAGTTGCGCGTCTATTGCCGAGGTTCCCCTGGGACTAGTGCACCGGGGATTATATTTTGGAGGCGTTGTCATGCGTTTCGTGGAAGTGGCAGGCGTGAGTACAAGGCTCACCGCCTACTTTAGCACATGTGCCTCATAGTGCACAGCCTCTCACTCGGAGGCGTGCCACCACGGCTCCCGTAACTTACAGGAGGTGCGCGCCTACCCCCCAACTCCCCTGGGACTATCTAGTGCACGCGGGAATCCATTTTAACCGCGTGGTGATGTGTTTCGTGGAAGTGGCAGGCGTGACTACAAGACTCACTGCCTTCTTTAGCACATGTGCCTCACAGTGCACAGCCTCTTACTGGCAGGCGTGCCACTACGGCTCCCGTGATTTGGCAGGAGGTACGCGCCTACTCTCCAACTCCCCTGGGACTATCTTGTGCACCCGGGAATCCGTTTTGGCCGCGTGGTGATGTCTTTCGTGGAAGTAGCAGGCGTGAGTACAAGGCTCACCCCTTCCTCTTGCACAGCCTCCCACTCTCACGCATGCCACTCCGTCGCCCGTGATTTCCCGGAGTTGCGCGTCTAATGCCGAGGTTCCCCTGGGTCTAGTAAACCGGCGATTTCATTTTGGAGGCGTTGTCATCCGTTTCGTGGAAGTGGCAGGCGTGAGTACAAGGCCTACCGCCTTCTTTAGCACATGTGCCTCACAGTGCAGAGCCTCTCACTGGCAGGCGTGCCACTACGGCTCCCGTGATGTGCCAGGAGGTGCGCGCCTACTCTCCAACTCCCCTGGGACTATCTTGTGCACCCGGGAATCCGTTTTGGCCGCGTGGTGATGTCTTTCGTGGAAGTAGCAGGCGTGAGTACAAGGCTCACCCCTTCCTCTTGCACAGCCTCCCACTCTCACGCATGCCACTCCGTCGCCCGTGATTTCCCGGAGTTGCGCGTCTATTGCCGAGGTTCCCCTGGGTCTAGTGAACCGGGGATTTCATTTTGGAGGCGTTGTCATGCGTTTCGTGGAAGTGGCAGGCGTGAGTACAAGGCTCACCGCCTACTTTAGCACATGTGCCTCACAGTGCACAGCCTCTCACTGGCAGGCGTGCCACTACGGCTCCCGTGATTTGGCAGGAGGTGCGCGCCTACTCTCCAACTCCCCTGGGACTATCTTGTGCACCCGGGAATCCGTTTTGGCCGCGTGGTGATGTCTTTCGTGGAAGTAGCAGGCGTGAGTACAAGGCTCACCCCTTCCTCTTGCACAGCCTCCCACTCTCACGCATGCCACTCCGTCGCCCGTGATTTCCCGGAGTTGCGCGTCTATTGCCGAGGTTCCCCTGGGTCTAGTAAACCGGCAATTTCATTTTGGAGGCGTTGTCATGCGTTTCGTAGAAGTGGCAGGCGTGAGTACAAGGCCTACCGCCTTCTTTAGCACATGTGCCTCACAGTGCAGAGCCTCTCACTGGCAGGCGTGCCACTACGGCTCCCGTGATGTGGCAGGAGGTGCGCGCCTACTCTCCAACTCCCCTGGGACTATCTTGTGCACCCGGGAATCCGTTTTGGCCGCGTGGTGATGTCTTTCGTGGAAGTAGCAGGCGTGAGTACAAGGCTCACCCCTTGCTCTTGCACAGCCTCCCACTCTCACGCATGCCACTCCGTCGCCCGTGATTTCCCGGAGTTGCGCGTCTATTGCCGAGGTTCCCCTGGGACTAGTGCACCGGGGATTATATTTTGGAGGCGTTGTCATGCGTTTCGTGGAAGTGGCAGGCGTGAGTACAAGGCTCACCGCCTACTTTAGCACATGTGCCTCATAGTGCACAGCCTCTCACTCGGAGGCGTGCCACCACGGCTCCCGTAACTTGCAGGAGGTGCGCGCCTACCCCCCAACTCCCCTGGGACTATCTAGTGCACGCGGGAATCCATTTTAACCGCGTAGTGATGTGTTTCGTGGAAGTGGCAGGCGTGACTACAACACTCACCGCCTTCTTTAGCACATGTGCCTCACAGTGCACAGCCTCTCACTGGCAGGCGTGCCACTACGGCTCCCGTGATTTGGCAGGAGGTGCGCGCCTACTCTCCAACTCCCCTGGGACTATCTTGTGCACCCGGGAATCCGTTTTGGCCGCGTGGTGATGTCTTTCGTGGAAGTAGCAGGCGTGAGTACAAGGCTCACCCCTTCCTCTTGCACAGCCTCCCACTCTCACGGATGCCACTCCGTCGCCCGTGATTTCCCGGAGTTGCGCGTCTATTGCCGAGGTTGCCCTGGGTCTAGTGAACCGGGGATTTCATTTTGGAGGCGTTGTCATGCGTTTCGTGGAAGTGGCAGGCGTGAGTACAAGGCTCACCGCCTACTTTAGCACATGTGCCTCACAGTGCAGAGCCTCTCACTGGCAGGCGTACCACTACGGCTCCCGTGATGTGGCAGGAGGTGCGCGCCTACTCTCCAACTCCCCTGGGACTATCTTGTGCACCCGGGAATCCGTTTTGGCCGCGTGGTGATGTCTTTCGTGGAAGTAGCAGGCGTGATTACAAGGCTCACCCCTTCCTCTTGCACAGCCTCCCACTCTCACGCATGCCACTCCGTCGCCCGTGATTTCCCGGAGTTGCGCGTCTATTGCCGAGGTTCCCCTGGGTCTAGTGAACCGGGGATTTCATTTTGGAGGCGTTGTCATGCGTTTCGTGGAAGTGGCAGGCGTGAGTACAAGGCTCACCGCGTACTTTAGCACATGTGCCTCACAGTGCACAGCCTCTCACTGGCAGGCGTGCCACTACGGCTCCCGTGATTTGGCAGGAGGTGCGCGCCTACTCTCCAACTCCCCTGGGACTATCTTGTGCACCCGGGAATCCGTTTTGCCCGCGTGGTGATGTCTTTCGTGGAAGTAGCAGGCGTGAGTACAAGGCTCACCCCTTCCTCTTGCACAGCCTCCCACTCTCACGCATGCCACTCCGTCGCCCGTGATTTCCCGGAGTTGCGCGTCTATTGCCGAGGTTCCCCTTGGTACTAGTAAACCGGCGATTTCATTTTGGAGGCGTTGTCATGCGTTTCGTGGAAGTGGCAGGCGTGAGTACAAGGCCTACCGCCTTCTTTAGCACATGTGCCTCACAGTGCAGAGCCTCTCACTGGCAGGCGTGCCACTACGGCTCCCGTGATGTGGCAGGAGGTGCGCGCCTACTCTCCAACTCCCCTGGGACTATCTTGTGCACCCGGGAATCCGTTTTGGCCGCGTGGTGATGTCTTTCGTGGAAGTAGCAGGCGTGAGTACAAGGCTCACCCCTTCCTCTTGCACAGCCTCCCACTCTCACGCATGCCACTCCGTCGCCCGTGATTTCCCGGAGTTGCGCGTCTATTGCCGAGGTTCCCCTGGGTCTAGTAAACCGGCGATTTCATTTTGGAGGCGTTGTCATGCGTTTCGTGGAAGTGGCAGGCGTGAGTACAAGGCCTACCGCCTTCTTTAGCACATGTGCCTCACAGTGCAGAGCCTCTCACTGGCAGGCGTGCCACTACGGCTCCCGTGATGTGGCAGGAGGTGCGCGCCTACTCTCCAACTCCCCTGGGACTATCTTGTGCACCCGGGAATCCGTTTTGGCCGCGTGGTGATGTCTTTCGTGGAAGTAGCAGGCGTGAGTACAAGGCTCACCCCTTCCTCTTGCACAGCCTCCCACTCTCACGCATGCCACTCCGTCGCCCGTGATTTCCCGGAGTTGCGCGTCTATTGCCGAGGTTCCCCTGGGACTAGTGCACCGGGGATTATATTTTGGAGGCGTTGTCATGCGTTTCGTGGAAGTGGCAGGCGTGAGTACAAGGCTCACCGCCTACTTTAGCACATGTGCCTCATAGTGCACAGCCTCTCACTCGGAGGCGTGCCACCACGGCTCCCGTAACTTGCAGGAGGTGCGCGCCTACCCCCCAGCTCCCCTGGGACTATCTAGTGCACGCGGGAATCCATTTTAACCGCGTGGTGATGTGTTTCGTTGAAGTGGCAGGCGTGACTACAAGACTCACCGCCTTCTTTAGCACATGTGCCTCACAGTGCACAGCCTCTCACTGGCAGGCGTGCCACTACGGCTCCCGTGATTTGGCAGGAGGTACGCGCCTACTCTCCAACTCCCCTGGGACTATCTTGTGCACCCGGGAATCCGTTTTGGCCGCGTGGTGATGTCTTTCGTGGAAGTAGCAGGCGTGAGTACAAGGCTCACCCCTTCCTCTTGCACAGCCTCCCACTCTCACGCATGCCACTCCGTCGCCCGTGATTTCCCGGAGTTGCGCGTCTATTGCCGAGGTTCCCCTGGGTCTAGTAAACCGGCGATTTCATTTTGGAGGCGTTGTCATGCGTTTCGTGGAAGTGGCAGGCGTGAGTACAAGGTCTACCGCCTTCTTTAGCACATGTGCCTCACAGTGCAGAGCCTCTCACTGGCAGGCGTGCCACTACGGCTCCCGTGATTTGGCAGGAGGTGCGCGCCTACTCTCCAACTCCCCTGGGACTATCTTGTGCACCCGGGAATCCGTTTTGGCCGCGTGGTGATGTCTTTCGTGGAAGTAGCAGGCGTGAGTACAAGGCTCACCCCTTCCTCTTGCACAGCCTCCCACTCTCACGCATGCCACTCCGTCCCCCGTGATTTCCCGGAGTTGCGCGTCTATTGCCGAGGTTCCCCTGGGTCTAGTGAACCGGCGATTTCATTTTGGAGGCGTTGTCATGCGTTTCGTGGAAGTGGCAGGCGTGAGTACAAAGCCTACCGCCTTCTTTAGCACATGTGCCTCACAGTGCAGAGCCTCTCACTGGCAGGCGTGCCACTACGGCTCCCGTGATGTGGCAGGAGGTGCGCGCCTACTCTCCAACTCCCCTGGGACTATCTTGTGCACCCGGGAATCCGTTTTGGCCGCGTGGTGATGTCTTTCGTGGAAGTAGCAGGCGTGAGTACAAGGCTCACCCCTTCCTCTTGCACAGCCTCCCACTCTCACGCATGCCACTCCGTCGCCCGTGATTTCCCGGAGTTGCGCGTCTATTGCCGAGGTTCCCCTGGGACTAGTGCACCGGGGATTATATTTTGGAGGCGTTGTCATGCGTTTCGTGGAAGTGGCAGGCGTGAGTACAAGGCTCACCGCCTACTTTAGCACATGTGCCTCATAGTGCACAGCCTCTCACTCGGAGGCGTGCCACCACGGCTCCCGTAACTTGCAGGAGGTGCGCGCCTACCCCCCAACTCCCCTGGGACTATCTAGTGCACGCGGGAATCCATTTTAACCGCGTAGTGATGTGTTTCGTGGAAGTGGCAGGCGTGACTACAAGACTCACCGCCTTCTTTAGCACATGTGCCTCACAGTGCACAGCCTCTCACTGGCAGGCGTGCCACTACGGCTCCCGTGATTTGGCAGGAGGTGCGCACCTACTCTCCAACTCCCCTGGGACTATCTTGTGCACCCGGGAATCCGTTTTGGCCGCGTGGTGATGTCTTTCGTGGAAGTAGCAGGCGTGAGTACAAGGCTCACCCCTTCCTCTTGCACAGCCTCCCACTCTCACGCATGCCACTCCGTCGCCCGTGATTTCCCGGAGTTGCGCGTCTATTGCCGAGGTACCCCTGGGTCTAGTGAACCGGGGATTTCATTTTGGAGGCGTTGTCATGCGTTTCGTGGAAGTGGCAGGCGTGAGTACAAGGCTCACCGCCTACTTTAGCACATGTGCCTCACAGTGCACAGCCTCTCACTGGCAGGCGTGCCACTACGGCTCCCGTGATTTGGCAGGAGGTGCGCGCCTACTCTCCAACTCCCCTGGGACTATCTTGTGCACCCGGGAATCCGTTTTGGCCGCGTGGTGATGTCTTTCGTGGAAGTAGCAGGCGTGAGTACAAGGCTCACCCCTTCCTCTTGCACAGCCTCCCACTCTCACGCATGCCACTCCGTCGCCCGTGATTTCCCGGAGTTGCGCGTCTATTGCCGAGGTTCCCCTGGGTCTAGTAAACCGGCGATTTCATTTTGGAGGCGTTGTCATGCGTTTCGTGGAAGTGGCAGGCGTGAGTACAAGGCCTACCGCCTTCTTTAGCACATGTGCCTCACAGTGCAGAGCCTCTCACTGGCAGGCGTGCCACTACGGCTCCCGTGATGTGGCAGGAGGTGCGCGCCTACTCTCCAACTCCCCTGGGACTATCTTGTGCACCCGGGAATCCGTTTTGGCCGCGTGGTGATGTGTTTCGTGGAAGTAGCAGGCGTGAGTAGAAGGCTCACCCCTTCCTCTTGCACAGCCTCCCACTCTCACGCATGCCACTCCGTCGCCCGTGATTTCCCGGAGTTGCGCGTCTATTGCCGAGGTTCCCCTGGGACTAGTGCACCGGGGATTATATTTTGGAGGCGTTGTCATGCGTTTCGTGGAAGTGGCAGGCGTGAGTACAAGGCTCACCGCCTACTTTAGCACATGGGCCTCATAGTGCACAGCCTCTCACTCGGAGGCGTGCCACCACGGCTCCCGTAACTTGCAGGAGGTGCGCGCCTACCCCCCAACTCCCCTGGGACTATCTAGTGCACGCGGGAATCCATTTTAACCGCGTAGTGATGTGTTTCGTGGAAGTGGCAGGCGTGACTACAAGACTCACCGCCTTCTTTAGCACATGTGCCTCACAGTGCACAGCCTCTCACTGGCAGGCGTGCCACTACGGCTCCCGTGATTTGGCAGGAGGTGCGCGCCTACTCTCCAACTCCCCTGGGACTATCTTGTGCACCCGGGAATCCGTTTTGGCCGCGTGGTGATGTCTTTCGTGGAAGTAGCAGGCGTGAGTACAAGGCTCACCCCTTCCTCTTGCACAGCCTCCCACTCTCACGCATGCCACTCCGTCGCCCGTGATTTCCCGGAGTTGCGCGTCTATTGCCGAGGTTCCCCTGGGTCTAGTGAACCGGGGATTTCATTTTGGAGGCGTTGTCATGCGTTACGTGGAAGTGGCAGGCGTGAGTACAAGGCTCACCGCCTACTTTAGCACATGTGCCTCACAGTGCACAGCCTCTCACTGGCAGGCGTGCCACTACGGCTCCCGTGATTTGGCAGGAGGTGCGCGCCTATTCTCCAACTCCCCTGGGACTATCTTGTGCACCCGGAAATCCGTTTTGGCCGCGTGGTGATGTCTTTCGTGGAAGTAGCAGGCGTGAGTACAGGGCTCACCCCTTCCTCTTGCACAGCCTCCCACTCTCACGCATGCCACTCCGTCGCCCGTGATTTCCCGGAGTTGCGCGTCTATTGCCGAGGTTCCCCTGGGTCTAGTAAACCGGCGATTTCATTTTGGAGGCGTTGTCATGCGTTTCGTAGAAGTGGCAGGCGTGAGTACAAGGCCTACCGCCTTCTTTAGCACATGTGCCTCACAGTGCAGAGCCTCTCACTGGCAGGCGTGCCACTACGGCTCCCGTGATGTGGCAGGAGGTGCGCGCCTACTCTCCAACTCCCCTGGGACTATCTTGTGCACCCGGGAATCCGTTTTGGCTGCGTGGTGATGTCTTTCGTGGAAGTAGCAGGCGTGAGTACAAGGCTCACCCCTTCCTCTTGCACAGCCTCCCACTCTCACGCATGCCACTCCGTCGCCCGTGATTTCCCGGAGTTGCGCGTCTATTGCCGAGGTTCCCCTGGGACTAGTGCACCGGGGATTATATTTTGGAGGCGTTGTCATGCGTTTCGTGGAAGTGGCAGGCGTGAGTACAAGGCTCACCGCCTACTTTAGCACATGTGCCTCATAGTGCACAGCCTCTCACTCGGAGGCGTGCCACCACGGCTCCCGTAACTTGCAGGAGGTGCGCGCCTACCCCCCAACTCCCCTGGGACTATCTAGTGCACGCGGGAATCCATTTTAACCGCGTAGTGATGTGTTTCGTGGAAGTGGCAGGCGTGACTACAAGACTCACCGCCTTCTTTAGCACATGTGCCTCACAGTGCACAGCCTCTCAGTGGCAGGCGTGCCACTACGGATCCCGTGATGTGGCAGGAGGTGCGCGCCTACTCTCCAACTCCCCTGGGACTATCTTGTGCACCCGGGAATCCGTTTTGGCCGCGTGTTGATGTCTTTCGTGGAAGTAGCAGGCGTGAGTACAAGGCTCACCCCTTCCTCTTGCACAGCCTCCCACTCTCACGCATGCCACTCCGTCGCCCGTGATTTTCCGGAGTTGCGCGTCTATTGCCGAGGTTTCCCTGGGACTAGTGCACCGGGGATTATATTTTGGAGGCGTTGTCATGCGTTTCGTGGAAGTGGCAGGCGTGAGTACAAGGCTCACCGCCTACTTTAGCACATGTGCCTCATAGTGCACAGCCTCTCACTCGGAGGCGTGCCACCACGGCTCCCGTAACTTGCAGGAGGTGCGCGCCTACCCCCCAACTCCCCTGGGACTATCTAGTGCACGCGGGAATCCATTTTAACCGCGTGGTGATGTGTTTCGTGGAAGTGGCAGGCGTGACTACAAGACTCACCGCCTTCTTTAGCACATGTGCCTTACAGTGCACAGCCTCTCACTCGCAGGCGTGCCACTACGGCTCCCGTGATTTGGCAGGAGGTGCGCCCCTACTCTCCAACTCCCCTGGGACTATCTTGTGCACCCGGGAATCCGTTTTGGCCGCGTGGTGATGTCTTTCGTGAAAGTAGCAGGCGTGAGTACAAGGCTCACCCCTTCCTCTTGCACAGCCTCCCACTCTCACGCATGCCACTCCGTCGCCCGTGATTTCCCGGAGTTGCGCGTCTATTGCCGAGGTTCCCCTGGGTCTAGTGAACCGGGGATTTCATTTTGGAGGCGTTGTCATGCGTTTCGTGGAAGTGGCAGGCGTGAGTACAAGGCTCACCGCCTACTTTAGCACATGTGCCTCACAGTGCACAGCCTCTCACTGGCAGGCGTGCCACTACGGCTCCCGTGATTTGGCAGGAGGTGCGCGCCTACTCTCCAACTCCCCTGGGGCTATCTTGTGCACCCGGGAATCCGTTTTGGCCGCGTGGTGTAGTCTTTCGTGGAAGTAGCAGGCGTGAGTACAAGGCTCACCCCTTCCTCTTGCACAGCCTCCCACTCTCACGCATGCCACTCCGTCGCCCGTGATTTTCCGGAGTTGCGCGTCTATTGCCGAGGTTCCCCTGGGTCTAGTAAACCGGCGATCTCATTTTGGAGGCGTTGTCATGCGTTTCGTGGAAGTGGCAGGCGTGAGTACAAGGCCTACCGCCTTCTTTAGCACATGTGCCTCACAGTGCAGAGCCTCTCACTGGCAGGCGTGCCACTACGGCTCCCGTGATGTGGCAGGAGGTGCGCGCCTACTCTCCAACTCCCCTGGGACTATCTTGTGCACCCGGGAATCCGTTTTGGCCGCGTGGTGATGTCTTTCGTGGAAGTAGCAGGCGTGAGTACAAGGCTCACCCCTTCCTCTTGCACAGCCTCCCACTCTCACGCATGCCACTCCGTCGCCCGTGATTTCCCGGAGTTGCGCGTCTATTGCCGAGGTTCCCCTGGGACTAGTGCACCGGGGATTATATTTTGGAGGCGTTGTCATGCGTTTCGTGGAAGTGGCAGGCGTGAGTACAAGGCTCACCGCCTACTTTAGCACATGTGCCTCATAGTGCACAGCCTCTCACTCGGAGGCGTGCCACCACGGCTCCCGTAACTTGCAGGAGGTGCGCGCCTACCCCCCAACTCCCCTGGGACTATCTAGTGCACGCGGGAATCCATTTTAACCGCGTAGTGATGTGTTTCGTGGAAGTGGCAGGCGTGACTACAAGACTCACCGCCTTCTTTAGCACATGTGCCTCACAGTGCACAGCCTCTCACTGGCAGGCGTGCCACTACGGCTCCCGTGATTTGGCAGGAGGTACGCGCCTACTCTCCAACTCCCCTGGGACTATCTTGTGCACCCGGGAATCCGTTTTGGCCGCGTGGTGATGTCTTTCGAGGAAGTAGCAGGCGTGAGTACAAGGCTCACCCCTTCCTCTTGCACAGCCTCCCACTCTCACGCATGCCACTCCGTCGCCCGTGATTTCCCGGAGTTGCGCGTCTATTGCCGAGGTTCCCCTGGGTCTAGTAAACCGGTGATTTCATTTTGGAGGCGTTGTCATGCGTTTCGTGGAAGTGGCAGGCGTGAGTACAAGGCCTACCGCCTTCTTTAGCACATGTGCCTCACAGTGCAGAGCCTCTCACTGGCAGGCGTGCCACTACGGCTCCCGTGATGTGGCAGGAGGTGCGCGCCTACTCTCCAACTCCCCTGGGACTATCTTGTGCACCCGGGAATCCGTTTTGGCCGCGTGGTGATGTCTTTCGTGGAAGTAGCAGGCGTGAGTACAAGGCTTACCCCTTCCTCTTGCACAGCCTCCCACTCTCACGCATGCCACTCAGTCGCCCGTGATTTCCCGGAGTTGCGCGTCTATTGCCGAGGTTCCCCTGGGTCTAGTAAACCGGCGATTTCATTTTGGAGGCGTTGTCATGCGTCTCGTGGAAGTGGCAGGCGTGAGTACAAGGCCTACCGCCTTCTTTAGCACATGTGCCTCACAGTGCAGAGCCTCTCACTGGCAGGCGTGCCACTACGGCTCCCGTGATGTGGCAGGAGGTGCGCGCCTACTCTCCAACTCCCCTGGGACTATCTTGTGCACCCGGGAATCCGTTTTGGCCGCGTGGTGATGTCTTTCGTGGAAGTAGCAGGCGTGAGTACAAGGCTCACCCCTTCCTCTTGCACAGCCTCCCACTCTCACGCATGCCACTCCGTCGCCCGTGATTTCCCGGAGTTGCGCGTCTATTGCCGAGGTTCCCCTGGGACTAGTGCACGGGGGATTATATTTTGGAGGCGTTGTCATGCGTTTCGTGGAAGTGGCAGGCGTGAGTACAAGGCTCACCGCCTACTTTAGCACATGTGCCTCATAGTGCACAGCCTCTCACTCGGAGGCGTGCCACCACGGCTCCCGTAACTTGCAGGAGGTGCGCGCCTACCCCCCAACTCCCCTGGGACTATCTAGAGCACGCGGGAATCCATTTTAATCGCGTAGTGATGTGTTTCGTGGAAGTGGCAGGCGTGACTACAAGACTCACCGCCTTCTTTAGCACATGTGCCTCACAGTGCACAGCCTCTCACTGGCAGGCGTGCCACTACGGCTCCCGTGATTTGGCAGGAGGTGCGCGCCTACTCTCCAACTCCCCTGGGGCTATCTTGTGCACCCGGGAATCCGTTTTGGCCGCGTGGTGATGTCTTTCGTGGAAGTAGCAGGCGTGAATACAAGGCTCACCCCTTCCTCTTGCACAGCCTCCCACTCTCACGCATGCCACTCAGTCGCCCGTGATTTCCCGGAGTTGCGCGTCTATTGCCGAGGTTCCCCTGGGTCTAGTATACCGGCGATTTCATTTTGGAGGCGTTGTCATGCATTTCGTGGAAGTGGCAGGCGTGAGTACAAGGCCTACCGCCTTCTTTAGCACATGTGCCTCACAGTGCAGAGCCTCTCACTGGCAGGCGTGCCACTACGGCTCCCGTGATGTGGCAGGAGGTGCGCGCCTACTCTCCAACTCCCCTAGGACTATCTTGTGCACCCGGGAATCCGTTTTGGCCGCGTGGTGATGTCTTTCGTGGAAGTAGCAGGCGTGAGTACAAGGCTCACCCCTTCCTCTTGCACAGCCTCCCACTCTAACGCATGCCACTCCGTCGCCCGTGATTTCCCGGAGTTGCGCGTCTATTGCCGAGGTTCCCCTGGGACTAGTGCACCGGGGATTATATTTTGGAGGCGTTGTCATGCGTTTCGTGGAAGTGGCAGGCGTGAGTACAAGGCTCACCGCCTACTTTAGCACATGTGCCTCATAGTGCACAGCCTCTCACTCGGAGGCGTGCCACCACGGCTCCCGTAACTTGCAGGAGGTGCGCGCCTACCCCCCAACTCCCCTGGGACTATCTAGTGCACGCGGGAATCCATTTTAACCGCGTAGTGATGTGTTTCGTGGAAGTGGCAGGCGTGACTACAAGACTCACCGCCTTCTTTAGCACATGTGCCTCACAGTGCACAGCCTCTCACTGGCAGGCGTGCCACTACGGCTCCCGTGATTTGGCAGGAGGTGCGCGCCTACTCTCCAACTCCCCTGGGACTATCTTGTGCACCCGGGAATCCGTTTTGGCCGCGTGGTGATGTCTTTTGTGGAAGTAGCAGGCGTGAGTACAAGGCTCACCCCTTCCTCTTGCACAGCCTCCCACTCTCACGCATGCCACTCCGTCGCCCGTGATTTCCCGGAGTTGCGCGTCTATTGCCGAGGTTCCCCTGGGTCTAGTGAACCGGGGATTTCATTCTGGAGGCGTTGTCATGCGTTTCGTGGAAGTGGCAGGCGTGAGTATAAGGCTCACCGCCTACTTTAGCACATGTGCCTCACAGTGCACAGCCTCTCACTGGCAGGCGTGCCACTACGGCTCCCGTGATTTGGCAGGAGGTGCGCGCCTACTCTCCAACTCCCCTGGGACTATCTTGTGCACCCGGGAATCCGTTTTGGCCGCGTGGTGATGTCTTTCGTGGAAGTAGCAGGCGTGAGTACAAGGCTCACCCCTTCCTCTTGCACAGCCTCCCACTCTCACGCATGCCACTCCGTCGCCCGTGATTTCCCGGAGTTGCGCGTCTATTGCCGAGGTTCCCCTGGGTCTAGTCAACCGGCGATTTCATTTTGGAGGCGTTGTCATGCGTTTCGTGGAAGTGGCAGGCGTGAGTACAAGGCCTACCGCCTTCTTTAGCACATGTGCCTCACAGTGCAGAGCCTCTCACTGGCAGGCGTGCCACTACGGCTCCCGTGATGTGGCAGGAGGTGCGCGCCTACTCTCCAACTCCCCTGGGACTATCTTGTGCACCCGGGAATCCGTTTTGGCCGCGTGGTGATGTCTTTCGTGGAAGTAGCAGGCGTGAGTACTAGGCTCACCCCTTCCTCTTGCACAGCCTCCCACTCTCACGCATGCCACTCCGTCGCCCGTGATTTCCCGGAGTTGCGCGTCTATTGCCGAGGTTCCCCTGGGACTAGTGCACCGGGGATTATATTTTGGAGGCGTTGTCATGCGTCTCGTGGAAGTGGCAGGCGTGAGTACAAGGCCTACCGCCTTCTTTAGCACATGTGCCTCACAGTGCAGAGCCTCTCACTGGCAGGCGTGCCACTACGGCTCCCGTGATGTGGCAGGAGGTGCGCGCCTACTCTCCAACTCCCCTGGGACTATCTTGTGCACCCGGGAATCCGTTTTGGCCGCGTGGTGATGTCTTTCGTGGAAGTAGCAGGCGTGAGTACAAGGCTCACCCCTTCCTCTTGCACAGCCTCCCACTCTCACGCATGCCACTCCGTCGCCCGTGATTTTCCGGAGTTGCGCGTCTATTGCCGAGGTTCCCCTGGGACTAGTGCACCGGGGATTATATTTTGGAGGCGTTGTCATGCGTTTCGTGGAAGTGGCAGGCGTGAGTACAAGGCTCACCGCCTACTTTAGCACATGTGCCTCATAGTGCACAGCCTCTCACTCGGAGGCGTGCCACCACGGCTCCCGTAACTTGCAGGAGGTGCGCGCCTACCCCCCAACTCCCCTGGGACTATCTAGTGCACGCGGGAATCCATTTTAACCGCGTAGTGATGTGTTTCGTGGAAGTGGCAGGCGTGACTACAAGACTCACCGCCTTCTTTAGCACATGTGCCTCACAGTGCACAGCCTCTCACTGGCAGGCGTGCCACTACGGCTCCCGTGATTTGGCAGGAGGTACGCGCCTACTCTCCAACTCCCCTGGGACTATCTTGTGCACCCGGGAATCCGTTTTGGCCGCGTGGTGATGTCTTTCGAGGAAGTAGCAGGCGTGAGTACAAGGCTCACCCCTTCCTCTTGCACAGCCTCCCACTCTCACGCATGCCACTCCGTCGCCCGTGATTTCCCGGAGTTGCGCGTCTATTGCCGAGGTTCCCCTGGGTCTAGTAAACCGGTGATTTCATTTTGGAGGCGTTGTCATGCGTTTCGTGGAAGTGGCAGGCGTGAGTACAAGGCCTACCGCCTTCTTTAGCACATGTGCCTCACAGTGCAGAGCCTCTCACTGGCAGGCGTGCCACTACGGCTCCCGTGATGTGGCAGGAGGTGCGCGCCTACTCTCCAACTCCCCTGGGACTATCTTGTGCACCCGGGAATCCGTTTTGGCCGCGTGGTGATGTCTTTCGTGGAAGTAGCAGGCGTGAGTACAAGGCTTACCCCTTCCTCTTGCACAGCCTCCCACTCTCACGCATGCCACTCAGTCGCCCGTGATTTCCCGGAGTTGCGCGTCTATTGCCGAGGTTCCCCTGGGTCTAGTAAACCGGCGATTTCATTTTGGAGGCGTTGTCATGCGTCTCGTGGAAGTGGCAGGCGTGAGTACAAGGCCTACCGCCTTCTTTAGCACATGTGCCTCACAGTGCAGAGCCTCTCACTGGCAGGCGTGCCACTACGGCTCCCGTGATGTGGCAGGAGGTGCGCGCCTACTCTCCAACTCCCCTGGGACTATCTTGTGCACCCGGGAATCCGTTTTGGCCGCGTGGTGATGTCTTTCGTGGAAGTAGCAGGCGTGAGTACAAGGCTCACCCCTTCCTCTTGCACAGCCTCCCACTCTCACGCATGCCACTCCGTCGCCCGTGATTTCCCGGAGTTGCGCGTCTATTGCCGAGGTTCCCCTGGGACTAGTGCACGGGGGATTATATTTTGGAGGCGTTGTCATGCGTTTCGTGGAAGTGGCAGGCGTGAGTACAAGGCTCACCGCCTACTTTAGCACATGTGCCTCATAGTGCACAGCCTCTCACTCGGAGGCGTGCCACCACGGCTCCCGTAACTTGCAGGAGGTGCGCGCCTACCCCCCAACTCCCCTGGGACTATCTAGAGCACGCGGGAATCCATTTTAATCGCGTAGTGATGTGTTTCGTGGAAGTGGCAGGCGTGACTACAAGACTCACCGCCTTCTTTAGCACATGTGCCTCACAGTGCACAGCCTCTCACTGGCAGGCGTGCCACTACGGCTCCCGTGATTTGGCAGGAGGTGCGCGCCTACTCTCCAACTCCCCTGGGGCTATCTTGTGCACCCGGGAATCCGTTTTGGCCGCGTGGTGATGTCTTTCGTGGAAGTAGCAGGCGTGAATACAAGGCTCACCCCTTCCTCTTGCACAGCCTCCCACTCTCACGCATGCCACTCAGTCGCCCGTGATTTCCCGGAGTTGCGCGTCTATTGCCGAGGTTCCCCTGGGTCTAGTATACCGGCGATTTCATTTTGGAGGCGTTGTCATGCATTTCGTGGAAGTGGCAGGCGTGAGTACAAGGCCTACCGCCTTCTTTAGCACATGTGCCTCACAGTGCAGAGCCTCTCACTGGCAGGCGTGCCACTACGGCTCCCGTGATGTGGCAGGAGGTGCGCGCCTACTCTCCAACTCCCCTAGGACTATCTTGTGCACCCGGGAATCCGTTTTGGCCGCGTGGTGATGTCTTTCGTGGAAGTAGCAGGCGTGAGTACAAGGCTCACCCCTTCCTCTTGCACAGCCTCCCACTCTAACGCATGCCACTCCGTCGCCCGTGATTTCCCGGAGTTGCGCGTCTATTGCCGAGGTTCCCCTGGGACTAGTGCACCGGGGATTATATTTTGGAGGCGTTGTCATGCGTTTCGTGGAAGTGGCAGGCGTGAGTACAAGGCTCACCGCCTACTTTAGCACATGTGCCTCATAGTGCACAGCCTCTCACTCGGAGGCGTGCCACCACGGCTCCCGTAACTTGCAGGAGGTGCGCGCCTACCCCCCAACTCCCCTGGGACTATCTAGTGCACGCGGGAATCCATTTTAACCGCGTAGTGATGTGTTTCGTGGAAGTGGCAGGCGTGACTACAAGACTCACCGCCTTCTTTAGCACATGTGCCTCACAGTGCACAGCCTCTCACTGGCAGGCGTGCCACTACGGCTCCCGTGATTTGGCAGGAGGTGCGCGCCTACTCTCCAACTCCCCTGGGACTATCTTGTGCACCCGGGAATCCGTTTTGGCCGCGTGGTGATGTCTTTTGTGGAAGTAGCAGGCGTGAGTACAAGGCTCACCCCTTCCTCTTGCACAGCCTCCCACTCTCACGCATGCCACTCCGTCGCCCGTGATTTCCCGGAGTTGCGCGTCTATTGCCGAGGTTCCCCTGGGTCTAGTGAACCGGGGATTTCATTCTGGAGGCGTTGTCATGCGTTTCGTGGAAGTGGCAGGCGTGAGTATAAGGCTCACCGCCTACTTTAGCACATGTGCCTCACAGTGCACAGCCTCTCACTGGCAGGCGTGCCACTACGGCTCCCGTGATTTGGCAGGAGGTGCGCGCCTACTCTCCAACTCCCCTGGGACTATCTTGTGCACCCGGGAATCCGTTTTGGCCGCGTGGTGATGTCTTTCGTGGAAGTAGCAGGCGTGAGTACAAGGCTCACCCCTTCCTCTTGCACAGCCTCCCACTCTCACGCATGCCACTCCGTCGCCCGTGATTTCCCGGAGTTGCGCGTCTATTGCCGAGGTTCCCCTGGGTCTAGTCAACCGGCGATTTCATTTTGGAGGCGTTGTCATGCGTTTCGTGGAAGTGGCAGGCGTGAGTACAAGGCCTACCGCCTTCTTTAGCACATGTGCCTCACAGTGCAGAGCCTCTCACTGGCAGGCGTGCCACTACGGCTCCCGTGATGTGGCAGGAGGTGCGCGCCTACTCTCCAACTCCCCTGGGACTATCTTGTGCACCCGGGAATCCGTTTTGGCCGCGTGGTGATGTCTTTCGTGGAAGTAGCAGGCGTGAGTACTAGGCTCACCCCTTCCTCTTGCACAGCCTCCCACTCTCACGCATGCCACTCCGTCGCCCGTGATTTCCCGGAGTTGCGCGTCTATTGCCGAGGTTCCCCTGGGACTAGTGCACCGGGGATTATATTTTGGAGGCGTTGTCATGCGTCTCGTGGAAGTGGCAGGCGTGAGTACAAGGCCTACCGCCTTCTTTAGCACATGTGCCTCACAGTGCAGAGCCTCTCACTGGCAGGCGTGCCACTACGGCTCCCGTGATGTGGCAGGAGGTGCGCGCCTACTCTCCAACTCCCCTGGGACTATCTTGTGCACCCGGGAATCCGTTTTGGCCGCGTGGTGATGTCTTTCGTGGAAGTAGCAGGCGTGAGTACAAGGCTCACCCCTTCCTCTTGCACAGCCTCCCACTCTCACGCATGCCACTCCGTCGCCCGTGATTTTCCGGAGTTGCGCGTCTATTGCCGAGGTTCCCCTGGGACTAGTGCACCGGGGATTATATTTTGGAGGCGTTGTCATGCGTTTCGTGGAAGTGGCAGGCGTGAGTACAAGGCTCACCGCCTACTTTAGCACTTGTGCCTCATAGTGCACAGCCTCTCACTCGGAGGCGTGCCACCACGGCTCCCGTAACTTGCAGGAGGTGCGCGCCTACCCCCCAACTCCCCTGGGACTATCTAGTGCACGCGGGAATCCATTTTAACCGCGTGGTGATGTGTTTCGTGGAAGTGGCAGGCGTGACTACAAGACTCACCGCCTTCTTTAGCACATGTGCCTCAAAGTGCACAGCCTCTCACTGGCAGGCGTGCCACTACGGCTCCCGTGATTTGGCAGGAGGTGCGCGCCTACTCTCCAACTCCCCTGGGACTATCTTGTGCACCCGGGAATCCGTTTTGGCCGCGTGGTGATGTCTTTCGTGGAAGTAGCAGGCGTGAGTACAAGGCTCACCCCTTCCTCTTGCACAGCCTCCCACTCTCACGCATGCCACTCCGTCGCCCGTGATTTCCCGGAGTTGCGCGTCTATTGCCGAGGTTCCCCTGGGTCTAGTGAACCGGGGATTTCATTTTGGAGGCGTTGTCATGCGTTTCGTGGAAGTGGCAGGCGTGAGTACAAGGCTCACCGCCTACTTTAGCACATGTGCCTCACAGTGCACAGCCTCTCACTGGCAAGCGTGCCACTACGGCTCCCGTGATTTGGCAGGAGGTGCGCGAATACTCTCCAACTCCCCTGGGACTATCTTGTGCACCCGGGAATCCGTTTTGGCCGCGTGGTGATGTCTTTCGTGGAAGTAGCAGGCGTGAGTACAAGGCTCACCCCTTCCTCTTGCACAGCCTCCCACTCTCACGCATGCCACTCCGTCGCCCGTGATTTCCCGGAGTTGCGCGTCTATTGCCGAGGTTCCCCTGGGTCTAGTAAACCGGCGATTTCATTTTGGAGGCGTTGTCATGCGTTTCGTGGAAGTGGCAGGCGTGAGTACAAGGCCTACCGCCTTCTTTAGCACATGTGCCTCACAGTGCAGAGCCTCTCACTGGCAGGCGTGCCACTACGGCTCCCGTGATGTGGCAGGAGGTGCGCGCCTACTCTCCAACTCCCCTGGGACTATCTTGTGCACCCGGGAATCCGTTTTGGCCGCGTGGTGATGTCTTTCGTGGAAGTAGCAGGCGTGAGTACAAGGCTCACCCCTTCCTCTTGCACAGCCTCCCACTCTCACGCATGCCACTCCGTCGCCCGTGATTTCCCGGAGTTGCGCGTCTATTGCCGAGGTTCCCCTGGGACTAGTGCACCGGGGATTATATTTTGGAGGCGTTGTCATGCGTTTCGTGGAAGTGGCAGGCGTGAGTACAAGGCTCACCGCCTACTTTAGCACATGTGCCTCATAGTGCACAGCCTCTCACTCGGAGGCGTGCCACCACGGCTTCCGTAACTTGCAGGAAGTGCGCGCCTACCCCCCAACTCCCCTGGGACTATCTAGTGCACGCGGGAATCCATTTTAACCGCGTAGTGATGTGTTTCGTGGAAGTGGCAGGCGTGACTACAAGACTCACCGCCTTCTTTAGCACATGTGCCTCACAGTGCACAGCCTCTCACTGGCAGGCGTGCCACTACGGCTCCCGTGATTTGGTAGGAGGTGCGCGCCTACTCTCCAACTCCCCTGGGACTATCTTGTGCACCCGGGAATCCGTTTTGGCCGCGTGGTGATGTCTTTCGTGGAAGTAGCAGGCGTGAGTACAAGGCTCACCCCTTCCTCTTGCACAGCCTCCCACTCTCACGCATGCCACTCCGTCGCCCGTGATTTCCCGGAGTTGCGCGTCTATTGCCGAGGTTCCCCTGGGTCTAGTGAACCGGGGATTTCATTTTGGAGGCGTTGTCATGCGTTTCGTGGAAGTGGCAGGCGTGAGTACAAGGCTCACCGCCTACTTTAGCACATGTGCCTCACAGTGCACAGCCTCTCACTGGCAGGCGTGCCACTACGGCTCCCGTGATTTGGCAGGAGGTGCGCGCCGCCTCTCCAACTCCCCTGGGACTATCTTGTGCACCCGGGAATCCGTTTTGGCCGCGTGGTGATGTCTTTCGTGGAAGTAGCAGGCGTGAGTACAAGGCTCACCCCTTCCTCTTGCACAGCCTCCCACTCTCACGCATGCCACTTCGTCGCCCGTGATTTCCCGGAGTTGCGCGTCTATTGCCGAGGTTCCCCTGGGTCTAGTAAACCGGCGATTTCATTTTGGAGGCGTTGTCATGCGTTTCGTGGAAGTGGCAGGCGTGAGTACAAGGCCTACCGCCTTCTTTAGCACATGTGCCTCACAGTGCAGAGCCTCTCACTGGCAGGCGTGCCACTACGGCTCCCGTGATGTGGCAGGAGGTGCGCGCCTACTCTCCAACTCCCCTGGGACTATCTTGTGCACCCGGGAATCCGTTTTGGCCGCGTGGTGATGTCTTTCGTGGAAGTAGCAGGCGTGAGTACAAGGCTCACCCCTTCCTCTTGCACAGCCTCCCACTCTCACGCATGCCACTCCGTCGCCCGTGATTTCCCGGAGTTGCGCGTCTATTGCCGAGGTTCCCCTGGGACTAGTGCACCGGGGATTATATTTTGGAGGCGTTGTCATGCGTTTCGTGGAAGTGGCAGGCGTGAGTACAAGGCCTACCGCCTTCTTTAGCACATGTGCCTCACAGTGCAGAGCCTCTCACTGGCAGGCGTGCCACTACGGCTCCCGTGATGTGGCAGGAGGTGCGCGCCTACTCTCCAACTCCCCTGGGACTATCTTGTGCACCCGGGAATCCGTTTTGGCCGCGTGGTGATGTCTTTCGTGGAAGTAGCAGGCGTGAGTACAAGGCTCACCCCTTCCTCTTGCACAGCCTCCCACTCTCACGCATGCCACTCCGTCGCCCGTGATTTCCCGGAGTTGCGCGTCTATTGCCGAGGTTCCCCTGGGACTAGTGCACCGGGGATTATATTTTGGAGGCGTTGTCATGCGTTTCGTGGAAGTGGCAGGCGTGAGTACAAGGCTCACCGCCTACTTTAGCACATGTGCCTCATAGTGCAAAGCCTCTCACTCGGAGGCGTGCCACCACGGCTCCCGTAACTTGCAGGAGGTGCGCGCCTACCCCCCAACTCCCCTGGGACTATCTAGTGCACGCGGGAATCCATTTTAACCGCGTGGTGATGTGTTTCGTGGAAGTGGCAGGCGTGACTACAAGACTCACCGCCTTCTTTAGCACATGTGCCTCACAGTGCACAGCCTCTCACTGGCAGGCGTGGCACTACGGCTCCCGTGATTTGGCAGGAGGTGCGCGCCTACTCTCCAACTCCCCTGGGACTATCTTGTGCACCCGGGAATCCGTTTTGGCCGCGTGGTGATGTCTTTCGTGGAAGTAGCAGGCGTGAGTACAAGGCTCACCCCTTCCTCTTGCACAGCCTCCCACTCTCACGCATGCCACTCCGTCGCCCGTGATTTCCCGGAGTTGGGCGTCTATTGCCGAGGTTCCCCTGGGTCTAGTGAACCGGGGATTTCATTTTAGAGGCGTTGTCATGCGTTTCGTGGAAGTGGCAGGCGTGAGTACAAGGCTCACCGCCTACTTTAGCACATGTGCCTCACAGTGCACAGCCTCTCACTGGCAGGCGTGCCACTACGGCTCCCGTGATTTGCCAGGAGGTGCGCGCCTACTCTCCAACTCCCCTGGGACTATCTTGTGCACCCGGGAATCCGTTTTGGCCGCGTGGTGATGTCTTTCGTGGAAGTAGCAGGCGTGAGTACAAGGCTCACCCCTTCCTCTTGCACAGCCTCCCACTCTCACGCATGCCACTCCGTCGCCCGTGATTTCCCGGAGTTGCGCGTCTATTGCCGAGGTTCCCCTGGGTCTAGTAAACCGGCGATTTCATTTTGGAGGCGTTGTCATGCGTTTCGTGGAAGTGGCAGGCGTGAGTACAAGGCCTACCGCCTTCTTTAGCACATGTGCCTCACAGTGCAGAGCCTCTCACTGGCAGGCGTGCCACTACGGCTCCCGTGATGTGGCAGGAGGTGCGCGCCTACTCTCCAACTCCCCTGGGACTATCTTGTGCACCCGGGAATCCGTTTTGGCCGCGTGGTGATGTCTTTCGTGGAAGTAGCAGGCGTGAGTACAAGGCTCACCCCTTCCTCTTGCACAGCCTCCCACTCTCACGCATGCCACTCCGTCGCCCGTGATTTCCCGGAGTTGCGCGTCTATTGCCGAGGTTTCCCTGGGACTAGTGCACTGGGGATTATATTTTGGAGGCGTTGTCATGCGTTTCGTGGAAGTGGCAGGCGTGAGTACAAGGCCTACCGCCTTCTTTAGCACATGTGCCTCACAGTGCAGAGCCTCTCACTGGCAGGCGTGCCACTACGGCTCCCGTGATGTGGCAGGAGGTGCGCGCCTACTCTCCAACTCCCCTGGGACTATCTTGTGCACCCGGGAATCCGTTTTGGCCGCGTGGTGATGTCTTTCGTGGAAGTAGCAGGCGTGAGTACAAGGCTCACCCCTTCCTCTTGCACAGCCTCCCACTCTCACGCATGCCACTCCGTCGCCCGTGATTTCCCGGAGTTGCGCGTCTATTGCCGAGGTTCCCCTGGGACTAGTGCAACGGGGATTATATTTTGGAGGCGTTGTCATGCGTTTCGTGGAAGTGGCAGGCGTGAGTACAAGGCTCACCGCCTACTTTAGCACATGTGCCTCATAGTGCACAGCCTCTCACTCGGAGGCGTGCCACCACGGCTCCCGTAACTTGCAGGAGGTGCGCGCCTACCCCCCAACTCCCCTGGGACTATCTAGTGCACGCGGGAATCCATTTTAACCGCGTGGTGATGTGTTTCGTGGAAGTGGCAGGCGTGACTACAAGACTCACCGCCTTCTTTAGCACATGTGCCTCACAGTGCACAGCCTCTCACTGGCAGGCGTGCCACTACGGCTCCCGTGATTTGGCAGGAGGTGCGCGCCTACTCTCCAACTCCCCTGGGACTATCTTGTGCACCCGGGAATCCGTTTTGGCCGCGTGGTGATGTCTTTCGTGGAAGTAGCAGGCGTGAGTACAAGGCTCACCCCTTCCTCTTGCACAGCCTCCCACTCTCACGCATGCCACTCCGTCGCCCGTGATTTCCCGGAGTTGGGCGTCTATTGCCGAGGTTCCCCTGGGTCTACTGAACCGGGGATTTCATTTTGGAGGCGTTGTCATGCGTTTCGTGGAAGTGGCGGGCGTGAGTACAAGGCTCACCGCCTACTTTAGCACATGTGCCTCACAGTGCACAGCCTCTGACTGGCAGGCGTGCCACTACGGCTCCCGTGATTTGCCAGGAGGTGCGCGCCTACTCTCCAACTCCCCTGGGACTATCTTGTGCACCCGGGAATCCGTTTTGGCCGCGTGGTGATGTCTTTCGTGGAAGTAGCAGGCGTGAGTACAAGGCTCACCCCTTCCTCTTGCACAGCCTCCCACTCTCACGCATGCCACTCCGTCGCCCGTGATTTCCCGGAGTTGCGCGTCTATTGCCGAGGTACCCCTGGGTCTAGTAAACCGGCGATTTCATTTTGGAGGCGTTGTCATGCGTTTCGTGGAAGTGGCAGGCGTGAGTACAAGGCCTATCGCCTTCTTTAGCACATGTGCCTCACAGTGCAGAGCCTCTCACTGGCAGGCGTGCCACTACGGCTCCCGTGATGTGGCAGGAGGTGCGCGCCTACTCTCCAAATCCCCTGGGACTATCTTGTGCACCCGGGAATCCGTTTTGGCCGCGTGGTGATGTCTTTCGTGGAAGTAGCAGGCGTGAGTACAAGGCTCACCCCTTCCTCTTGCACAGCCTCCCACTCTCACGCATGCCACTCTGTCGCCCGTGATTTCCCGGAGTTGCGCGTCTATTGCCGAGGTTCCCCTGGGACTAGTGCACCGGGGATTATATTTTGGAGGCGTTGTCATGCGTTTCGTGGAAGTGGCAGGCGTGAGTACAAGGCCTACCGCCTTCTTTAGCACATGTGCCTCACAGTGCAGAGCCTCTCACTGGCAGGCGTGCCACTACGGCTCCCGTGATGTGGCAGGAGGTGCGCGCCTACTCTCCAACTCCCCTGGGACTATCTTGTGCACCCGGGAATCCGTTTTGGCCGCGTGGTGATGTCTTTCGTGGAAGTAGCAGGCGTGAGTACAAGGCTCACCCCTTCCTCTTGCACAGCCTCCCACTCTCACGCATGCCACTCCGTCGCCCGTGATTTCCCGGAGTTGCGCGTCTATTGCCGAGGTTCCCCTGGGACTAGTGCACCGGGGATTATATTTTGGAGAAGTTGTCATGCGTTTCGTGGAAGTGGCAGGTGTGAGTACAAGGCCTACCGCCTTCTTTAGCACATGTGCCTCACAGTGCAGAGCCTCTCACTGGCAGGCGTGCCACTACGGCTCCCGTGATGTGGCAGGAGGTGCGCGCCTACTCTCCAACTCCCCTGGGACTATCTTGTGCACCCGGGAATCCGTTTTGGCCGCGTGGTGATTTCTTTCGTGGAAGTAGCAGGCGTGAGTACAAGGCTTACCCCTTCCTCTTGCACAGCCTCCCACTCTCACGCATGCCACTCCGTCGCCCGTGATTTCCCGGAGTTGCGCGTCTATTGCCGAGGTTCCCCTGGGACTAGTGCACCGGGGATTATATTTTGGAGGCGTTGTCATGCGTTTCGTGGAAGTGGCAGGCGTGAGTACAAGGCTCACCGCCTACTTTAGCACATGTGCCTCATAGTGCACAGCCTCTCACTCGGAGGCGTGCCACCACGGCTCCCGTAACTTGCAGGAGGTGCGCGCCTACCCCCCAACTCCCCTGGGACTATCTAGTGCACGCGGGAATCCATTTTAACCGCGTAGTGATGTGTTTCGTGGAAGTGGCAGGCGTGACTACAAGACTCACCGCCTTCTTTAGCACATGTGCCTCACAGCGCACAGCCTCTCACTGGCAGGCGTGCCACTACGGCTCCCGTGATTTGGCAGGAGGTGCGCGCCTACTCTCCAACTTCCCTGGGACTATCTTGTGCACCCGGGAATCCGTTTTGGCCGCGTGGTGATGTCTTTCGTGGAAGTAGCAGGCGTGAGTACAAGGCTCACCCCTTCCTCTTGCACAGCCTCCCACTCTCACGCATGCCACTCCGTCGCCCGTGATTTCCCGGAGTTGCGCGTCTATTGCCGAGGTTCCCCTGGGTCTAGTGAACCGGGGATTTCATTTTGGAGGCGTTGTCATGCGTTTCGTGGAAGTGGCAGGCGTGAGTACAAGGCTCACCGCCTACTTTAGCACATGTGCCTTACAGTGCACAGCCTCTCACTGGCAGGCGTGCCACTACGGCTCCCGTGATTTGGCAGGAGGTGCGCGCCTACTCTCCAACTCCCCTGGGACTATCTTGTGCACCCGGGAATCCGTTTTGGCCGCGTGGTGATGTCTTTCGTGGAAGTAGCAGGCGTGAGTACAAGGCTCACCCCTTCCTCTTGCACAGCCTCCCACTCTCACGCATGCCACTCCGTCGCCCGTGATTTCACGGAGTTGCGCGTCTATTGCCGAGGTTCCCCTGGGTCTAGTAAACCGGCGACTTCATTTTGGAGGCGTTGTCATGCGTTTCGTGGAAGTGGCAGGCGTGAGTACAAGGCCTACCGCCTTCTTTAGCACATGTGCCTCACAGTGCAGAGCCTCTCACTGGCAGGCGTGCCACTACGGCTCCCGTGATGTGGCAGGAGGTGCGCGCCTACTCTCCAACTCCCCTGGGACTATCTTGTGCACCCGGGAATCCGTTTTGGCCGCGTGGTGATGTCTTTCGTGGAAGTAGCAGGCGTGAGTACAAGGCTCACCCCTTCCTCTTGCACAGCCTCCCACTCTCACGCATGCCACTCCGTCGCCCGTGATTTCCCGGAGTTGCGCGTCTATTGCCGAGGTTCCCCTGGGACTAGTGCACCGGGGATTATATTTTGGAGGCGTTGTCATGCGTTTCGTGGAAGTGGCAGGCGTGAGTACAAGGCTCACCGCCTACTTTAGCACATGTGCCTCATAGTGCACAGCCTCTCACTCGGAGGCGTGCCACCACGGCTCCCGTAACTTGCAGGAGGTGCGCGCCTACCCCCCAACTCCCCTGGGACTATCTAGTGCACGCGGGAATCCATTTTAACCGCGTAGTGATGTGTTTCGTGGAAGTGGCAGGCGTGACTACAAGACTCACCGCCTTCTTTAGCACATGTGCCTCACAGTGCACAGCCTCTCACTGGCAGGCGTGCCACTACGGCTCCCGTGATTTGGCAGGAGGTACGCGCCTACTCTCCAACTCCCCTGGGACTATCTTGTGCACCCGGGAATCCGTTTTGGCCGCGTGGTGATGTCTTTCGAGGAAGTAGCAGGCGTGAGTACAAGGCTCACCCCTTCCTCTTGCACAGCCTCCCACTCTCACGCATGCCACTCCGTCGCCCGTGATTTCCCGGAGTTGCGCGTCTATTGCCGAGGTTCCCCTGGGTCTAGTAAACCGGTGATTTCATTTTGGAGGCGTTGTCATGCGTTTCGTGGAAGTGGCAGGCGTGAGTACAAGGCCTACCTCCTTCTTTAGCACATGTGCCTCACAGTGCAGAGCCTCTCACTGGCAGGCGTGCCACTACGGCTCCCGTGATGTGGCAGGAGGTGCGCGCCTACTCTCCAACTCCCCTGGGACTATCTTGTGCACCCGGGAATCCGTTTTGGCCGCGTGGTGATGTCTTTCGTGGAAGTAGCAGGCGTGAGTACAAGGCTCACCCCTTCCTCTTGCACAGCCTCCCACTCTCACGCATGCTACTCCGTCGCCCGTGATTTCCCGGAGTTGCGCGTCTATTGCCGAGGTTCCCCTGGGTCTAGTGAACCGGGGATTTCATTTTGGAGGCGTTGTCATGCGTTTCGTGGAAGTGGCAGGCGTGAGTACAAGGCTCACCGCCTACTTTAGCACATGTGCCTCACAGTGCACAGCCTCTCACTGGCAGGCGTGCCACTACGGCTCCCGTGATTTGGCAGGAGGTGCGCGAATACTCTCCAACTCCCCTGGGACTATCTTGTCCACCCGGGAATCCGTTTTGGCCGCGTGGTGATGTCTTTCGTGGAAGTAGCAGGCGTGAGTACAAGGCTCACCCCTTCCTCTTGCACAGCCTCCCACTCTCACGCATGCCACTCCGTCGCCCGTGATTTCCCGGAGTTGCGCGTCTATTGCCGAGGTTCCCCTGGGTCTAGTAAACCGGCGATTTCATTTTGGAGGCGTTGTCATGCGTTTCGTGGAAGTGGCAGGCGTGAGTACAAGGCCTACCGCCTTCTTTAGCACATGTGCCTCACAGTGCAGAGCCTCTCACTGGCAGGCGTGCCACTACGGCTCCCGTGATGTGGCAGGAGGTGCGCGCCTACTCTCCAACTCCCCTGGGACTATCTTGTGCACCCGGGAATCCGTTTTGGCCGCGTGGTGATGTCTTTCGTGGAAGTAGCAGGCGTGAGTACAAGGCTCACCCCTTCCTCTTGCACAGCCTCCCACTCTCACGCATGCCACTCCGTCGTCCGTGATTTCCCGGAGTTGCGCGTCTATTGCCGAGGTTCCCCTGGGACTAGTGCACCGGGGATTATATTTTGGAGGCGTTGTCATGCGTTTCGTGGAAGTGGCAGGCGTGAGTACAAGGCTCACCGCCTACTTTAGCACATGTGCCTCATAGTGCACAGCCTCTCACTCGGAGGCGTGCCACCACGGCTTCCGTAACTTGCAGGAGGTGCGCGCCTACCCCCCAACTCCCCTGGGACTATCTAGTGCACGCGGGAATCCATTTTAACCGCGTAGTGATGTGTTTTGTGGAAGTGGCAGGCGTGACTACAAGACTCACCGCCTTCTTTAGCACATGTGCCTCACAGTGCACAGCCTCTCACTGGCAGGCGTGCCACTACGGCTCCCGTGATTTGGCAGGAGGTGCGCGCCTACTCTCCAACTCCCCTGGGACTATCTTGTGCACCCGGGAATCCGTTTTGGCCGCGTGGTGATGTCTTTCGTGGAAGTAGCAGGCGTGAGTACAAGGCTCACCCCTTCCTCTTGCACAGCCTCCCACTCTCACGCATGCCACTCCGTCGCCCGTGATTTCCCGGAGTTGCGCGTCTATTGCCGAGGTTCCCCTGGGTCTAGTGAACCGGGGATTTTATTTTGGAGGCGTTGTCATGCGTTTCGTGGAAGTGGCAGGCGTGAGTACAAGGCTCACCGCCTACTTTAGCACATGTGCCTCACAGTGCACAGCCTCTCACTGGCAGGCGTGCCACTACGGCTCCCGTGATTTGGCAGGAGGTGCGCGCCTACTCTCCAACTCCCCTGGGACTATCTTGTGCACCCGGGAATCCGTTTTGGCCGCGTGGTGATGTCTTTCGTGGAAGTAGCAGGCGTGAGTACAAGGCTCACCCCTTCCTCTTGCACAGCCTCCCACTCTCACGCATGCCACTTCGTCGCCCGTGATTTCCCGGAGTTGCGCGTCTATTGCCGAGGTTCCCCTGGGTCTAGTAAACCGGCGATTTCATTTTGGAGGCGTTGTCATGCGTTTCGTGGAAGTGGCAGGCGTGAGTACAAGGCCTACCGCCTTCTTTAGCACATGTGCCTCACAGTGCAGAGCCTCTCACTGGCAGGCGTGCCACTACGGCTCCCGTGATGTGGCAGGAGGTGCGCGCCTACTCTCCAACTCCCCTGGGACTATCTTGTGCACCCGGTAATCCGTTTTGGCCGCGTGGTGATGTCTTTCGTGGAAGTAGCAGGCGTGAGTACAAGGCTCACCCCTTCCTCTTGCACAGCCTCCCACTCTCACGCATGCCACTCCGTCGCCCGTGATTTCCCGGAGTTGCGCGTCTATTGCCGAGGTTCCCCTGGGACTAGTGCACCGGGGATTATATTTTGGAGGCGTTGTCATGCGTTTCGTGGAAGTGGCAGGCGTGAGTACAAGGCCTACCGCCTTCTTTAGCACATGTGCCTCACAGTGCAGAGCCTCTCACTGGCAGGCGTGCCACTACGGCTCCCGTGATGTGGCAGGAGGTGCGCGCCTACTCTCCAACTCCCCTGGGACTATCTTGTGCACCCGGGAATCCGTTTTGGCCGCGTGGTGATGTCTTTCGTGGAAGTAGCAGGCGTGAGTACAAGGCTCACCCCTTCCTCTTGCACAGCCTCCCACTCTCACGCATGCCACTCCGTCGCCCGTGATTTCCCGGAGTTGCGCGTCTATTGCCGAGGTTCCCCTGGGACTAGTGCACCGGGGATTATATTTTGGAGGCGTTGTCATGCGTTTCGTGGAAGTGGCAGGCGTGAGTACAAGGCTCACCGCCTACTTTAGCACATGTGCCTCATAGTGCAAAGCCTCTCACTCGGAGGCGTGCCACCACGGCTCCCGTAACTTGCAGGAGGTGCGCGCCTACCCCCCAACTCCCCTGGGACTATCTAGTGCACGCGGGAATCCATTTTAACCGCGTGGTGATGTGTTTCGTGGAAGTGGCAGGCGTGACTACAAGACTCACCGCCTTCTTTAGCACATGTGCCTCAAAGTGCACAGCCTCTCACTGGCAGGCGTGCCACTACGGCTCCCGTGATTTGGCAGGAGGTGCGCGCCTACTCTCCAACTCCCCTGGGACTATCTTGTGCACCCGGGAATCCGTTTTGGCCGCGTGGTGATGTCTTTCGTGGAAGTAGCAGGCGTGAGTACAAGGCTCACCCCTTCCTCTTGCACAGCCTCCCACTCTCACGCATGCCACTCCGTCGCCCGTGATTTCCCGGAGTTGGGCGTCTATTGCCGAGGTTCCCCTGGGTCTAGTGAACCGGGGATTTCATTTTGGAGGCGTTGTCATGCGTTTCGTGGAAGTGGCAGGCGTGAGTACAAGGCTCACCGCCTACTTTAGCACATGTGCCTCACAGTGCACAGCCTCTCACTGGCAGGCGTGCCACTACGGCTCCCGTGATTTGCCAGGAGGTGCGCGCCTACTCTCCAACTCCCCTGGGACTAGCTTGTGCACCCGGGAATCCGTTTTGGCCGCGTAGTGATGTCTTTCGTGGAAGTAGCAGGCGTGAGTACAAGGCTCACCCCTTCCTCTTGCACAGCCTCCCACTCTCACGCATGCCACTCCGTCGCCCGTGATTTCCCGGAGTTGCGCGTCTATTGCCGAGGTTCCCCTGGGTCTAGTAAACCGGCGATTTCATTTTGGAGGCGTTGTCATGCGTTTCGTGGAAGTGGCAGGCGTGAGTACAAGGCCTACCGCCTTCTTTAGCACATGTGCCTCACAGTGCAGAGCCTCTCACTGGCAGGCGTGCCACTACGGCTCCCGTGATGTGGCAGGAGGTGCGCGCCTACTCTCCAACTCCCCTGGGACTATCTTGTGCACCCGGGAATCCGTTTTGGCCGCGTGGTGATGTCTTTCGTGGAAGTAGCAGGCGTGAGTACAAGGCTCACCCCTTCCTCTTGCACAGCCTCCCACTCTCACGCATGCCACTCCGTCGCCCGTGATTTCCCGGAGTTGCGCGTCTATTGCCGAGGTTTCCCTGGGACTAGTGCACTGGGGATTATATTTTGGAGGCGTTGTCATGCGTTTCGTGGAAGTGGCAGGCGTGAGTACAAGGCCTACCGCCTTCTTTAGCACATGTGCCTCACAGTGCAGAGCCTCTCACTGGCAGGCGTGCCACTACAGCTCCCGTGATGTGGCAGGAGGTGCGCGCCTACTCTCCAACTCCCCTGGGACTATCTTGTGCACCCGGGAATCCGTTTTGGCCGCGTGGTGATGTCTTTCGTGGAAGTAGCAGGCGTGAGTACAAGGCTCACCCCTTCCTCTTGCACAGCCTCCCACTCTCACGCATGCCACTCCGTCGCCCGTGATTTCCCGGAGTTGCGCGTCTATTGCCGAGGTTCCCCTGGGACTAGTGCAACGGGGATTATATTTTGGAGGCGTTGTCATGCGTTTTGTGGAAGTGGCAGGCGTGAGTACAAGGCTCACCGCCTACTTTAGCACATGTGCCTCATAGTGCACAGCCTCTCACTCGGAGGCGTGCCACCACGGCTCCCGTAACTTGCAGGAGGTGCGCGCCTACCCCCCAACTCCCCTGGGACTATCTAGTGCACGCGGGAATCCATTTTAACCGCGTGGTGATGTGTTTCGTGGAAGTGGCAGGCGTGACTACAAGACTCACCGCCTTCTTTAGCACATGTGCCTCACAGTGCACAGCCTCTCACTGGCAGGCGTGCCACTACGGCTCCCGTGATTTGGCAGGAGGTGCGCGCCTACTCTCCAACTCCCCTGGGACTATCTTGTGCACCCGGGAATCCGTTTTGGCCGCGTGGTGATGTCTTTCGTGGAAGTAGCAGGCGTGAGTACAAGGCTCACCCCTTCCTCTTGCACAGCCTCCCACTCTCACGCATGCCACTCCATCGCCCGTGATTTCCCGGAGTTGGGCGTCTATTGCCGAGGTTCCCCTGGGTCTAGTGAACCGGGGATTTCATTTTTGAGGCGTTGTCATGCGTTTCGTGGAAGTGGCGGGCGTGAGTACAAGGCTCACCGCCTACTTTAGCACATGTGCCTCACAGTGCACAGCCTCTCACTGGCAGGCGTGCCACTACGGCTCCCGTGATTTGCCAGGAGGTGCGCGCCTACTCTCCAACTCCCCTGGGACTATCTTGTGCACCCGGGAATCCGTTTTGGCCGCGTGGTGATGTCTTTCGTGGAAGTAGCAGGCGTGAGTACAAGGCTCACCCCTTCCTCTTGCACAGCCTCCCACTCTCACGCATGCCACTCCGTCGCCCGTGATTTCCCGGAGTTGCGCGTCTATTGCCGAGGTTCCCCTGGGTCTAGTAAACCGGCGATTTCATTTTGGAGGCGTTGTCATGCGTTTCGTGGAAGTGGCAGGCGTGAGTACAAGGCCTACCGCCTTCTTTAGCACATGTGCGTCACAGTGCAGAGCCTCTCACTGGCAGGCGTGCCACTACGGCTCCCGTGATGTGGCAGGAGGTGCGCGCCTACTCTCCAACTCCCCTGGGACTATCTTGTACACCCGGGAATCCGTTTTGGCCGCGTGGTGATGTCTTTCGTGGAAGTAGCAGGCGTGAGTACAAGGCTCACCCCTTCCTCTTGCACAGCCTCCCACTCTCACGCATGCCACTCCGTCGCCCGTGATTTCCCGGAGTTGCGCGTCTATTGCCGAGGTTCCCCTGGGACTAGTGCACCGGGGATTATATTTTGGAGGCGTTGTCATGCGTTTCGTGGAAGTGGCAGGCGTGAGTACAAGGCTCTTCGCCTACTTTAGCACATGTGCCTCATAGTGCACAGCCTCTCACTCGGAGGCGTGCCACCACGGCTCCCGTAACTTGCAGGAGGTGCGCGCCTACCCCCCAACTCCCCTGGGACTATCTAGTGCACGCGGGAATCCATTTTAACCGCGTAGTGATGTGTTTCGTGGAAGTGGCAGGCGTGACTACAAGACTCACCGCCTTCTTTAGCACATGTGCCTCACAGTGCACAGCCTCTCACTGGCAGGCGTGCCACTACGGCTCCCGTGATTTGGCAGGAGGTGCGCGCCTACTCTCCAACTCCCCTGGGACTATCTTGTGCACCCGGGAATCCGTTTTGGCCGCGTGGTGATGTCTTTCGTGGAAGTAGCAGGCGTGAGTACAAGGCTCACCCCTTCCTCTTGCACAGCCTCCCACTCTCACGCATGCCACTCCGTCGCCCGTGATTTCCCGGAGTTGCGCGTCTATTGCCGAGGTTCCCCTGGGACTAGTGCACCGGGGATTATATTTTGGAGGCGTTGTCATGCGTTTCGTGGAAGTGGCAGGCGTGAGTACAAGGCTCACCGCCTACTTTAGCACATGTGCCTCATAGTGCACAGCCTCTCACTCGGAGGCGTGCCACCACGGCTCCCGTAACTTGCAGGAGGTGCGCGCCTACCCCCCAACTCCCCTGGGACTATCTAGTGCACGCGGGAATCCATTTTAACCTCGTAGTGATGTGTTTCGTGGAAGTGGCAGGCGTGACTACAAGACTCACCGCCTTCTTTAGCTCATGTGCCTCACAGTGCACAGCCTCTCACTGGCAGGCGTGCCACTACGGCTCCCGTGATTTGGCAGGAGGTGCGCGCCTACTCTCCAACTCCCCTGGGACTATCTTGTGCACCCGGGAATCCGTTTTGGCCGCGTGGTGTTGTCTCTCGTGGAAGTAGCAGGCGTGAGTACAAGGCTCACCCCTTCCTCTTGCACAGCCTCCCACTCTCACGCATGCCACTCCGTCGCCCGTGATTTCCCGGAGTTGCGCGTCTATTGCTGAGGTTCCCCTGGGTCTAGTAAACCGGCGATTTCATTTTGGAGGCGTTGTCATGCGTTTCGTGGAAGTGGCAGGCGTGAGTACAAGGCCTACCGCCTTCTTTAGCACATGTGCCTCACAGTGCAGAGCCTCTCACTGGCAGGCGTGCCACTACGGCTCCCGTGATGTGGCAGGAGGTGCGCGCCTACTCTCCAACTCCCCTGGGACTATCTTGTGCACCCGGGAATCCGTTTTGGCCGCGTGGTGATGTCTTTCGTGGAAGTAGCAGGCGTGAGTACAAGGCTCACCCCTTCCTCTTGCACAGCCTCCCACTCTCACGCATGCCACTCCGTCGCCCGTGATTTCCCGGAGTTGCGCGTCTATTGCCGAGGTTCCCCTGGGACTAGTGCACCGGGGATTATATTTTGGAGGCGTTGTCATGCGTTTCGTGGAAGTGGCAGGCGTGAGTACAAGGCCTACCGCCTTCTTTAGCACATGTGCCTCACAGTGCAGAGCCTCTCACTGGCAGGCGTGCCACTACGGCTCCCGTGATGTGGCAGGAGGTGCGCGCCTACTCTCCAACTCCCCTGGGACTATCTTGTGCACCCGGGAATCCGTTTTGGCCGCGTGGTGATGTCTTTCGTGGAAGTAGCAGGCGTGAGTACAAGGCTCACCCCTTCCTCTTGCACAGCCTCCCACTCTCACGCATGCCACTCCGTCGCCCGTGATTTCCCGGAGTTGCGCGTCTATTGCCGAGGTTCCCCTGGGACTAGTGCACCGGGGATTATATTTTGGAGGCGTTGTCATGCGTTTCGTGGAAGTGGCAGGCGTGAGTACAAGGCTCAACGCCTACTTTAGCACATGTGCCTCATAGTGCACAGCCTCTCACTCGGAGGCGTGCCACCACGGCTCCCGTAACTTGCAGGAGGTGCGCGCCTACCCCCCAACTCCCCTGGGACTATCTAGTGCACGCGGGAATCCATTTTAACCGCGTGGTGATGTGTTTCGTGGAAGTGGCACGCGTGACTACAAGACTCACCGCCTTCTTTAGCACATGTGCCTCACAGTGCACAGCCTCTCACTGGCAGGCGTGCCACTACGGCTCCCGTGATTTGGCAGGAGGTGCGCGCCTACTCTCCAACTCCCCTGGGACTATCTTGTGCACCCGGTAATCCGTTTTGGCCGCGTGGTGATGTCTTTCGTGGAAGTAGCAGGCGTGAGTACAAGGCTCACCCCTTCCTCTTGCACAGCCTCCCACTCTCACGCATGCCACTCCGTCGCCCGTGATTTCCCGGAGTTGCGCGTCTATTGCCGAGGTTCCCCTGGGTCTAGTGAACCGGGGATTTCATTTTGGAGGCGTTGTCATGCGTTTCGTGGAGGTGGCAGGCGTGAGTACAAGGCTCACCGCCTACTTTAGCACATGTGCCTCACAGTGCACAGCCTCTCACTGGCAGGCGTGCCACTACGGCTCCCGTGATTTGGCAGGAGGTGCGCGCCTACTCTCCAACTCCCCTGGGACTATCTTGTGCACCCGGGAATCCGTTTTGGCCGCGTGGTGATGTCTTTCGTGGAAGTAGCAGGCGTGAGTACAAGGCTCACCCCTTCCTCTTGCACAGCCTCCCACTCTCACGCATGCCACTCCATCGCCCGTGATTTCCCGGAGTTGCGCGTCTATTGCCGAGGTACCCCTGGGTCTAGTAAACCGGCGATTTCAATTTGGAGGCGTTGTCATGCGTTTCGTGGAAGTGGCAGGCGTGAGTACAAGGCCTATCGCCTTCTTTAGCACATGTGCCTCACAGTGCAGAGCCTCTCACTGGCAGGCGTGCCACTACGGCTCCCGTGATGTGGCAGGAGGTGCGCGCCTACTCTCCAACTCCCCTGGGACTATCTTGTGCACCCGGGAATCCGTTTTGGCCGCGTGGTGATGTCTTTCGTGGAAGTAGCAGGCGTGAGTACAAGGCTCACCCCTTCCTCTTGCACAGCCTCCCACTCTCACGCATGCCACTCTGTCGCCCGTGATTTCCCGGAGTTGCGCGTCTATTGCCGAGGTTCCCCTGGGACTAGTGCACCGGGGATTATATTTTGGAGGCGTTGTCATGCGTTTCGTGGAGGTGGCAGGCGTGAGTACAAGGCTCACCGCCTACTTTAGCACATGTGCCTCATAGTGCACAGCCTCTCACTCGGAGGCGTGCCACCACGGCTCCCGTAACTTGCAGGAGGTGCGCGCCTACCCTCCAACTCCCCTGGGACTATCTAGTGCACGCGGGAATCCATTTTAACCGCGTAGTGATGTGTTTCGTGGAAGTGGCAGGCGTGACTACAAGACTCACCGCCTTCTTTAGCACATGTGCCTCACAGTGCACAGCCTCTCACTGGCAGGCGTGCCACTACGGCTCCCGTGATTTGGCAGGAGGTGCGCGCCTACTCTCCAACTCCCCTGGGACTATCTTGTGCACCCGGGAATCCATTTTGGCCGCGTGGTGATGTCTTTCGTGGAAGTAGCAGGCGTGAGTACAAGGCCCACCCCTTCCTCTTGCACAGCCTCCCACTCTCACGCATGCCACTCCGTCGCCCGTGATTTCCCGGAGTTGCACGTCTATTGCCGAGGTTCCCCTGGGTCTAGTGAACCGGGGATTTCATTTTGGAGGCGTTGTCATGCGTTTCGTGGAAGTGGCAGGCGTGAGTACAAGGCTCACCGCCTACTTTAGCACATGTGCCTCACAGTGCACAGCCTCTCACTGGCAGGCGTGCCACTACGGCTCCCGTGATTTGGCAGGAGGTGCGCGCCCACTCTCCAACTCCCCTGGGACTATCTTGTGCACCCGGGAATCCGTTTTGGCTGCGTGGTGATGTCTTTCGTGGAAGTAGCAGGCGTGAGTACAAGGCTCACCCCTTCCTCTTGCACAGCCTCCCACTCTCACGCATGCCACTCCGTCGCCCGTGATTTCCCGGAGTTGCGCGTCTATTGCCGAGGTTCCCCTGGGTCTAGTAAACCGGCGATTTCATTTTGGAGGCGTTGTCATGCGTTTCGTGGAAGTGGCAGGCGTGAGTACAAGGCCTACCGCCTTCTTTAGCACATGTGCCTCACAGTGCAGAGCCTCTCACTGGCAGGCGTGCCACTACGGCTCCCGTGATGTGGCAGGAGGTGCGCGCCTACTCTCCAACTCCCCTGGGACTATCTTGTGCACCCGGGAATCCGTTTTGGCCGCGTGGTGATGTCTTTCGTGGAAGTAGCAGGCGTGAGTACAAGGCTCACCCCTTCCTCTTGCACAGCCTCCCACTCTCACGCATGCCACTCCGTCGCCCGTGATTTCCCGGAGTTGCGCGTCTATTGCCGAGGTTCCCCTGGGACTAGTGCACCGGGGATTATATTTTGGAGGCGTTGTCATGCGTTTCGTGGAAGTGGCAGGCGTGAGTACAAGGCCTACCGCCTTCTTTAGCACATGTGCCTCACAGTGCAGAGCCTCTCACTGGCAGGCGTGCCACTACGGCTCCCGTGATGTGGCAGGAGGTGCGCGCCTACTCTCCAACTCCCCTGGGACTATCTTGTGCACCCGGGAATCCGTTTTGGCCGCGTGGTGATGTCTTTCGTGGAAGTAGCAGGCGTGAGTACAAGGCTCACCCCTTCCTCTTGCACAGCCTCCCACTCTCACGCATGCCACTCCGTCGCCCGTGATTTCCCGGAGTTGCGCGTCTATTGCCGAGGTTCCCCTGGGACTAGTGCACCGGGGATTATATTTTGGAGGCGTTGTCATGCGTTTCGTGGAAGTGGCAGGCGTGAGTACAAGGCTCACCGCCTACTTTAGCACATGTGCCTCATAGTGCACAGCCTCTCACTCGGAGGCGTGCCACCACGGCTCCCGTAACTTGCAGGAGGTGCGCGCCTACCCCCCAACTCCCCTGGGACTATCTAGTGCACGCGGGAATCCATTTTAACCGCATGGTGATTTGTTTCGTGGAAGTGGCAGGCGTGACTACAAGACTCACCGCCTTCTTTAGCACATGTGCCTCACAGTGCACAGCCTCTCACTGGCAGGCGTGCCACTACGGCTCCCGTGATTTGGCAGGAGGTGCGCGCCTACTCTCCAACTCCCCTGGGACTATCTTGTGCACCCGGGAATCCGTTTTGGCCGCGTGGTGATGTCTTTCGTGGAAGTAGCAGGCGTGAGTACAAGGCTCACCCCTTCCTCTTGCACAGCCTCCCACTCTCACGCATGCCACTCCGTCGCCCGTGATTTCCCGGAGTTGCGCGTCTATTGCCGAGGTTCCCCTGGGTCTAGTGAACCGGGGATTTCATTTTGGAGGCGTTGTCATGCGTTTCGTGGAAGTGGCAGGCGTGAGTACAAGGCTCACCGCCTACTTTAGCACATGTGCCTCACAGTGCACAGCCTCTCACTGGCAGGCGTGCCACTACGGCTCCCGTGATTTGGCAGGAGGTGCGCGCCTACTCTCCAACTCCCCTGGGACTATCTTGTGCACCCGGGAATCCGTTTTGGCCGCGTGGTGATGTCTTTCGTGGAAGTAGCAGCCGTGAGTACAAGGCTCACCCCTTCCTCTTGCACAGCCTCCCACTCTCACGCATGCCACTCCGTCGCCCGTGATTTCCCGGAGTTGCGCGTCTATTGCCGAGGTTCCCCTGGGTCTAGTAAACCGGCGATTTCATTTTGGAGGCGTTGTCATGCGTTTCGTGGAAGTGGCAGGCGTGAGTACAAGGCCTACCGCCTTCTTTAGCACATGTGCCTCACAGTGCAGAGCCTCTCACTGGCAGGCGTGCCACTACGGCTCCCGTGATGTGGCAGGAGGTGCGCGCCTACTCTCCAACTCCCCTGGGACTATCTTGTGCACCCGGGAATCCGTTTTGGCCGCGTGGTGATGTCTTTCGTGGAAGTAGCAGGCGTGAGTACAAGGCTCACCCCTTCCTCTTGCACAGCCTCCCACTCTCACGCATGCCACTCCGTCGCCCGTGATTTCCCGAAGCTGCGCGTCTATTGCCGAGGTTCCCCTGGGACTAGTGCACCGGGGATTATATTTTGGAGGCGTTGTCATGCGTTTCGTGGAAGTGGCAGGCGTGAGTACAAGGCTCACCGCCTACTTTAGCACATGTGCCTCATAGTGCACAGCCTCTCACTCGGAGGCGTGCCACCACGGCTCCCGTAACTTGCAGGAGGTGCGCGCCTACCCCCCAACTCCCCTGGGACTATCTAGTGCACGCGGGAATCCATTTTAACCGCGTAGTGATGTGTTTCGTGGAAGTGGCAGGCGTGACTACAAGACTCACCGCCTTCTTTAGCACATGTGCCTCACAGCGCACAGCCTCTCACTGGCAGGCGTGCCACTACGGCTCCCGTGATTTGGCAGGAGGTGCGCGCCTACTCTCCAACTTCCCTGGGACTATCTTGTGCACCCGGGAATCCGTTTTGGCCGCGTGGTGATGTCTTTCGTGGAAGTAGCAGGCGTGAGTACAAGGCTCACCCCTTCCTCTTGCACAGCCTTCCACTCTCACGCATGCCACTCCGTCGCCCGTGATTTCCCGGAGTTGCGCGTCTATTGCCGAAGTTCCCCTGGGTCTAGTGAACCGGGGATTTCATTTTGGAGGCGTTGTCATGCGTTTCGTGGAAGTGGCAGGCGTGAGTACAAGGCTCACCGCCTACTTTAGCACATGTGCCTCACAGTGCACAGCCTCTCACTGGCAGGCGTGCCACTACGGCTCCCGTGATTTGGCAGGAGGTGCGCGCCTACTCTCCAACTCCCCTGGGACTATCTTGTGCACCCGGGAATCCGTTTTGGCCGCGTGGTGATGTCTTTCGTGGAAGTAGCAGGCGTGAGTACAAGGCTCACCCCTTCCTCTTGCACAGCCTCCCACTCTCACGCATGCCACTCCGTCGCCCGTGATTTCCCGGAGTTGCGCGTCTATTGCCGAGGTTCCCCTGGGTCTAGTAAACCGGCGATTTCATTTTGGAGGCGTTGTTATGCGTTTCGTGGAAGTGGCAGGCGTGAGTACAAGGCCTACCGCCTTCTTTAGCACATGTGCCTCACAGTGCAGAGCCTCTCACTGGCAGGCGTGCCACTACGGCTCCCGTGATGTGGCAGGAGGTGCGCGCCTACTCTCCAACTCCCCTGGGACTATCTTGTGCACCCGGGAATCCGTTTTGGCCGCGTGGTGATGTCTTTCGTGGAAGTAGCAGGCGTGAGTACAAGGCTCACCCCTTCCTCTTGCACAGCCTCCCACTCTCACGCATGCCACTCCGTCGCCCGTGATTTCCCGGAGTTGCGCGTCTATTGCCGAGGTTCCCCTGGGTCTAGTGAACCGGGGATTTCATTTTGGAGGCGTTGTCATGCGTTTCGTGGAAGTGGCAGGCGTGAGTACAAGGCTCACCGCCTACTTTAGCACATGTGCCTCACAGTGCACAGCCTCTCACTGGCAGGCGTGCCACTACGGCTCCCGTGATTTGGCAGGAGGTGCGCGCCTACTCTCCAACTCCCCTGGGACTATCTTGTGCACCCGGGAATCCGTTTTGGCCGCGTGGTGATGTCTTTCGTGGAAGTAGCAGGCGTGAGTACAAGGCTCACCCCTTCCTCTTGCACAGCCTCCCACTCTCACGCATGCCACTCCGTCGCCCGTGATTTCCCGGAGTTGCGCGTCTATTGCCGAGGTTCCCCTGGGTCTAGTGAACCGGCGATTTCATTTTGGAGGCGTTGTCATGCGTTTCGTGGAAGTGGCAGGCGTGAGTACAAGGCCTACCGCCTTCTTTAGCACATGTGCCTCACAGTGCAGAGCCTCTCACTGGCAGGCGTGCCACTACGGCTCCCGTGATGTGGCAGGAGGTGCGCGCCTACTCTCCAACTCCCCTGGGACTATCTTGTGCACCCGGGAATCCGTTTTGGCCGCGTGGTGATGTCTTTCGTGGAAGTAGCAGGCGTGAGTACAAGGCTCACCCCTTCCTCTTGCACAGCCTCCCACTCTCACGCATGCCACTCCGTCGCCCGTGATTTCCCGGAGTTGCGCGTCTATTGCCGAGGTTCCCCTGGGACTAGTGCACCGGGAATTATATTTTGGAGGCGTTGTCATGCGTTTCGTGGAAGTGGCAGGCGTGAGTACAAGGCCTACCGCCTTCTTTAGCACATGTGCCTCACAGTGCAGAGCCTCTCACTGGCAGGCGTGCCACTACGGCTCCCGTGATGTGGCAGGAGGTGCGCGCCTACTCTCCAACTCCCCTGGGACTATCTTGTGCACCCGGGAATCCGTTTTGGCCGCGTGGTGATGTCTTTCGTGGAAGTAGCAGGCGTGAGTACAAGGCTCACCCCTTCCTCTTGCACAGCCTCCCACTCTCACGCATGCCACTCCGTCGCCCGTGATTTCCCGGAGTTGCGCGTCTATTGCCGAGGTTCCCCTGGGACTAGTGCACCGGGGATTATATTTTGGAGGCGTTGTCATGCGTTTCGTGGAAGTGGCAGGCGTGAGTACAAGGCTCACCGCCTACTTTAGCACATGTGCCTCATAGTGCACAGCCTCTCACTCGGAGGCGTGCCACCACGGCTCCCGTAACTTGCAGGAGGTGCGCGCCTACCCCCCAACTCCCCTGGGACTATCTAGTGCACGCGGGAATCCATTTTAACCGCGTGGTGATGTGTTTCGTGGAAGTGGCAGGCGTGACTACAAGACTCACCGCCTTCTTTAGCACATGTGCCTCACAGTGCACAGCCTCTCACTGGCAGGCGTGCCACTACGGCTCCCGTGATTTGGCAGGAGGTGCGCGCCTACTCTCCAACTCCCCTGGGACTATCTTGTGCACCCGGGAATCCGTTTTGGCCGCGTGGTGATGTCTTTCGTGGAAGTAGCAGGCGTGAGTACAAGGCTCACCCCTTCCTCTTGCACAGCCTCCCACTCTCTCGCATGCCACTCCGTCGCCCGTGATTTCCCGGAGCTGCGCGTCTATTGCCGAGGTTCCCCTTGGTCTAGTGAACCGGGGATTTCATTTTGGAGGCGTTGTCATGCGTTTCGTGGAAGTGGCAGGCGTGAGTACAAGGCTCACCGCCTACTTTAGCACATGTGCCTCACAGTGCACAGCCTCTCACTGGCAGGCGTGCCACTACGGCTCCCGTGATTTGGCAGGAGGTGCGCGCCTACTCTCCAACTCCCCTGGGACTATCTTGTGCACCCGGGAATCCGTTTTGGCCGCGTGGTGATGTCTTTCGTGGAAGTAGCAGGCGTGAGTACAAGGCTCACCCCTTCCTCTTGCACAGCCTCCCACTCTCACGCATGCCACTCCGTCGCCCGTGATTTCCCGGAGTTGCGCGTCTATTGCCGAGGTTCCCCTGGGTCTAGTAAACCGGCGATTTCATTTTGGAGGCGTTGTCATGCGTTTCGTGGAAGTGGCAGGCGTGAGTACAAGGCCTACCGCCTTCTTTAGCACATGTGCCTCACAGTGCAGAGCCTCTCACTGGCAGGCGTGCCACTACGGCTCCCGTGATGTGGCAGGAGGTGCGCGCCTACTCTCCAACTCCCCTGGGACTATCTTGTGCACCCGGGAATCCGTTTTGGCCGCGTGGTGATGTCTTTCGTGGAAGTAGCAGGCGTGAGTACAAGGCTCACCCCTTCCTCTTGCACAGCCTCCCACTCTCACGCATGCCACTCCGTCGCCCGTGATTTCCCGGAGTTGCGCGTCTATTGCCGAGGTTCCCCTGGGACTAGTGCACCGGGGATTATATTTTGGAGGCGTTGTCATGCGTTTCGTGGAAGTGGCAGACGTGAGTACAAGGCTCACCGCCTACTTTAGCACATGTGCCTCATAGTGCACAGCCTCTCACTCGGAGGCGTGCCACCACGGCTCCCGTAACTTGCAGGAGGTGCGCGCCTACCCCCCAACTCCCCTGGGACTATCTAGTGCACGCGGGAATCCATTTTAACCGCGTGGTGATGTGTTTCGTGGAAGTGGCAGGCGTGACTACAAGACTCACCGCCTTCTTTAGCACATGTGCCTCACAGTGCACAGCCTCTCACTGGCAGGCGTGCCACTACGGCTCCCGTGATTTGGCAGGAGGTGCGCGCCTACTCTCCAACTCCCCTGGGACTATCTTGTGCACCCGGGAATCCGTTTTGGCCGCGTGGTGATGTCTTTCGTGGAAGTAGCAGGCGTGAGTACAAGGCTCACCCCTTCCTCTTGTACAGCCTCCCACTCTCACGCATGCCACTCCGTCGCCCGTGATTTCCCGGAGTTGCGCGTCTATTGCCGAGGTTCCCCTGGGTCTAGTGAACCGGGGATTTCATTTTGGAGGCGTTGTCATGCGTTTCGTGGAAGTGGCAGGCGTGAGTACAAGGCTCACCGCCTACTTTAGCACATGTGCCTCACAGTGCACAGCCTCTCACAGGCAGGCGTGCCACTACGGCTCCCGTGATTTGGCAGGAGGTGCGCGCCTACTCTCCAACTCCCCTGGGACTATCTTGTGCACCCGGGAATCCGTTTTGGCCGCGTGGTGATGTCTTTCGTGGAAGTAGCAGGCGTGAGTACAAGGCTCACCCCTTCCTCTTGCACAGCCTCCCACTCTCACGCATGCCACTCCGTCGCCCGTGATTTCCCGGAGTTGCGCGTCTATTGCCGAGGTTCCCCTGGGACTAGTGCACCGGGAATTATATTTTGGAGGCGTTGTCATGCGTTTCGTGGAAGTGGCAGGCGTGAGTACAAGGCCTACCGCCTTCTTTAGCACATGTGCCTCACAGTGCAGAGCCTCTCACTGGCAGGCGTGCCACTACGGCTCCCGTGATGTGGCAGGAGGTGCGCGCCTACTCTCCAACTCCCCTGGGACTATCTTGTGCACCCGGGAATCCGTTTTGGCCGCGTGGTGATGTCTTTCGTGGAAGTAGCAGGCGTGAGTACAAGGCTCACCCCTTCCTCTTGCACAGCCTCCCACTCTCACGCATGCCACTCCGTCGCCCGTGATTTCCCGGAGTTGCGCGTCTATTGCCGAGGTTCCCCTGGGACTAGTGCACCGGGGATTATATTTTGGAGGCGTTGTCATGCGTTTCGTGGAAGTGGCAGGCGTGAGTACAAGGCTCACCGCCTACTTTAGCACATGTGCCTCATAGTGCACAGCCTCTCACTCGGAGGCGTGCCACCACGGCTCCCGTAACTTGCAGGAGGTGCGCGCCTACCCCCCAACTCCCCTGGGACTATCTAGTGCACGCGGGAATCCATTTTAACCGCATGGTGATTTGTTTCGTGGAAGTGGCAGGCGTGACTACAAGACTCACCGCCTTCTTTAGCACATGTGCCTCACAGTGCACAGCCTCTCACTGGCAGGCGTGCCACTACGGCTCCCGTGATTTGGCAGGAGGTGCGCGCCTACTCTCCAACTCCCCTGGGACTATCTTGTGCACCCGGGAATCCGTTTTGGCCGCGTGGTGATGTCTTTCGTGGAAGTAGCAGGCGTGAGTACAAGGCTCACCCCTTCCTCTTGCACAGCCTCCCACTCTCACGCATGCCACTCCGTCGCCCGTGATTTCCCGGAGTTGCGCGTCTATTGCCGAGGTTCCCCTGGGTCTAGTGAACCGGGGATTTCATTTTGGAGGCGTTGTCATGCGTTTCGTGGAAGTGGCAGGCGTGAGTACAAGGCTCACCGCCTACTTTAGCACATGTGCCTCACAGTGCACAGCCTCTCACTGGCAGGCGTGCCACTACGGCTCCCGTGATTTGGCAGGAGGTGCGCGCCTACTCTCCAACTCCCCTGGGACTATCTTGTGCACCCGGGAATCCGTTTTGGCCGCGTGGTGATGTCTTTCGTGGAAGTAGCAGCCGTGAGTACAAGGCTCACCCCTTCCTCTTGCACAGCCTCCCACTCTCACGCATGCCACTCCGTCGCCCGTGATTTCCCGGAGTTGCGCGTCTATTGCCGAGGTTCCCCTGGGTCTAGTAAACCGGCGATTTCATTTTGGAGGCGTTGTCATGCGTTTCGTGGAAGTGGCAGGCGTGAGTACAAGGCCTACCGCCTTCTTTAGCACATGTGCCTCACAGTGCAGAGCCTCTCACTGGCAGGCGTGCCACTACGGCTCCCGTGATGTGGCAGGAGGTGCGCGCCTACTCTCCAACTCCCCTGGGACTATCTTGTGCACCCGGGAATCCGTTTTGGCCGCGTGGTGATGTCTTTCGTGGAAGTAGCAGGCGTGAGTACAAGGCTCACCCCTTCCTCTTGCACAGCCTCCCACTCTCACGCATGCCACTCCGTCGCCCGTGATTTCCCGAAGCTGCGCGTCTATTGCCGAGGTTCCCCTGGGACTAGTGCACCGGGGATTATATTTTGGAGGCGTTGTCATGCGTTTCGTGGAAGTGGCAGGCGTGAGTACAAGGCTCACCGCCTACTTTAGCACATGTGCCTCATAGTGCACAGCCTCTCACTCGGAGGCGTGCCACCACGGCTCCCGTAACTTGCAGGAGGTGCGCGCCTACCCCCCAACTCCCCTGGGACTATCTAGTGCACGCGGGAATCCATTTTAACCGCGTAGTGATGTGTTTCGTGGAAGTGGCAGGCGTGACTACAAGACTCACCGCCTTCTTTAGCACATGTGCCTCACAGCGCACAGCCTCTCACTGGCAGGCGTGCCACTACGGCTCCCGTGATTTGGCAGGAGGTGCGCGCCTACTCTCCAACTTCCCTGGGACTATCTTGTGCACCCGGGAATCCGTTTTGGCCGCGTGGTGATGTCTTTCGTGGAAGTAGCAGGCGTGAGTACAAGGCTCACCCCTTCCTCTTGCACAGCCTTCCACTCTCACGCATGCCACTCCGTCGCCCGTGATTTCCCGGAGTTGCGCGTCTATTGCCGAGGTTCCCCTGGGTCTAGTGAACCGGGGATTTCATTTTGGAGGCGTTGTCATGCGTTTCGTGGAAGTGGCAGGCGTGAGTACAAGGCTCACCGCCTACTTTAGCACATGTGCCTCACAGTGCACAGCCTCTCACTGGCAGGCGTGCCACTACGGCTCCCGTGATTTGGCAGGAGGTGCGCGCCTACTCTCCAACTCCCCTGGGACTATCTTGTGCACCCGGGAATCCGTTTTGGCCGCGTGGTGATGTCTTTCGTGGAAGTAGCAGGCGTGAGTACAAGGCTCACCCCTTCCTCTTGCACAGCCTCCCACTCTCACGCATGCCACTCCGTCGCCCGTGATTTCCCGGAGTTGCGCGTCTATTGCCGAGGTTCCCCTGGGTCTAGTAAACCGGCGATTTCATTTTGGAGGCGTTGTCATGCGTTTCGTGGAAGTGGCAGGCGTGAGTACAAGGCCTACCGCCTTCTTTAGCACATGTGCCTCACAGTGCAGAGCCTCTCACTGGCAGGCGTGCCACTACGGCTCCCGTGATGTGGCAGGAGGTGCGCGCCTACTCTCCAACTCCCCTGGGACTATCTTGTGCACCCGGGAATCCGTTTTGGCCGCGTGGTGATGTCTTTCGTGGAAGTAGCAGGCGTGAGTACAAGGCTCACCCCTTCCTCTTGCACAGCCTCCCACTCTCACGCATGCCACTCCGTCGCCCGTGATTTCCCGGAGTTGCGCGTCTATTGCCGAGGTTCCCCTGGGTCTAGTGAACCGGGGATTTCATTTTGGAGGCGTTGTCATGCGTTTCGTGGAAGTGGCAGGCGTGAGTACAAGGCTCACCGCCTACTTTAGCACATGTGCCTCACAGTGCACAGCCTCTCACTGGCAGGCGTGCCACTACGGCTCCCGTGATTTGGCAGGAGGTGCGCGCCTACTCTCCAACTCCCCTGGGACTATCTTGTGCACCCGGGAATCCGTTTTGGCCGCGTGGTGATGTCTTTCGTGGAAGTAGCAGGCGTGAGTACAAGGCTCACCCCTTCCTCTTGCACAGCCTCCCACTCTCACGCATGCCACTCCGTCGCCCGTGATTTCCCGGAGTTGCGCGTCTATTGCCGAGGTTCCCCTGGGTCTAGTGAACCGGCGATTTCATTTTGGAGGCGTTGTCATGCGTTTCGTGGAAGTGGCAGGCGTGAGTACAAGGCCTACCGCCTTCTTTAGCACATGTGCCTCACAGTGCAGAGCCTCTCACTGGCAGGCGTGCCACTACGGCTCCCGTGATGTGGCAGGAGGTGCGCGCCTACTCTCCAACTCCCCTGGGACTATCTTGTGCACCCGGGAATCCGTTTTGGCCGCGTGGTGATGTCTTTCGTGGAAGTAGCAGGCGTGAGTACAAGGCTCACCCCTTCCTCTTGCACAGCCTCCCACTCTCACGCATGCCACTCCGTCGCCCGTGATTTCCCGGAGTTGCGCGTCTATTGCCGAGGTTCCCCTGGGACTAGTGCACCGGGAATTATATTTTGGAGGCGTTGTCATGCGTTTCGTGGAAGTGGCAGGCGTGAGTACAAGGCCTACCGCCTTCTTTAGCACATGTGCCTCACAGTGCAGAGCCTCTCACTGGCAGGCGTGCCACTACGGCTCCCGTGATGTGGCAGGAGGTGCGCGCCTACTCTCCAACTCCCCTGGGACTATCTTGTGCACCCGGGAATCCGTTTTGGCCGCGTGGTGATGTCTTTCGTGGAAGTAGCAGGCGTGAGTACAAGGCTCACCCCTTCCTCTTGCACAGCCTCCCACTCTCACGCATGCCACTCCGTCGCCCGTGATTTCCCGGAGTTGCGCGTCTATTGCCGAGGTTCCCCTGGGACTAGTGCACCGGGGATTATATTTTGGAGGCGTTGTCATGCGTTTCGTGGAAGTGGCAGGCGTGAGTACAAGGCTCACCGCCTACTTTAGCACATGTGCCTCATAGTGCACAGCCTCTCACTCGGAGGCGTGCCACCACGGCTCCCGTAACTTGCAGGAGGTGCGCGCCTACCCCCCAACTCCCCTGGGACTATCTAGTGCACGCGGGAATCCATTTTAACCGCGTGGTGATGTGTTTCGTGGAAGTGGCAGGCGTGACTACAAGACTCACCGCCTTCTTTAGCACATGTGCCTCACAGTGCACAGCCTCTCACTGGCAGGCGTGCCACTACGGCTCCCGTGATTTGGCAGGAGGTGCGCGCCTACTCTCCAACTCCCCTGGGACTATCTTGTGCACCCGGGAATCCGTTTTGGCCGCGTGGTGATGTCTTTCGTGGAAGTAGCAGGCGTGAGTACAAGGCTCACCCCTTCCTCTTGCACAGCCTCCCACTCTCTCGCATGCCACTCCGTCGCCCGTGATTTCCCGGAGCTGCGCGTCTATTGCCGAGGTTCCCCTTGGTCTAGTGAACCGGGGATTTCATTTTGGAGGCGTTGTCATGCGTTTCGTGGAAGTGGCAGGCGTGAGTACAAGGCTCACCGCCTACTTTAGCACATGTGCCTCACAGTGCACAGCCTCTCACTGGCAGGCGTGCCACTACGGCTCCCGTGATTTGGCAGGAGGTGCGCGCCTACTCTCCAACTCCCCTGGGACTATCTTGTGCACCCGGGAATCCGTTTTGGCCGCGTGGTGATGTCTTTCGTGGAAGTAGCAGGCGTGAGTACAAGGCTCACCCCTTCCTCTTGCACAGCCTCCCACTCTCACGCATGCCACTCCGTCGCCCGTGATTTCCCGGAGTTGCGCGTCTATTGCCGAGGTTCCCCTGGGTCTAGTAAACCGGCGATTTCATTTTGGAGGCGTTGTCATGCGTTTCGTGGAAGTGGCAGGCGTGAGTACAAGGCCTACCGCCTTCTTTAGCACATGTGCCTCACAGTGCAGAGCCTCTCACTGGCAGGCGTGCCACTACGGCTCCCGTGATGTGGCAGGAGGTGCGCGCCTACTCTCCAACTCCCCTGGGACTATCTTGTGCACCCGGGAATCCGTTTTGGCCGCGTGGTGATGTCTTTCGTGGAAGTAGCAGGCGTGAGTACAAGGCTCACCCCTTCCTCTTGCACAGCCTCCCACTCTCACGCATGCCACTCCGTCGCCCGTGATTTCCCGGAGTTGCGCGTCTATTGCCGAGGTTCCCCTGGGACTAGTGCACCGGGGATTATATTTTGGAGGCGTTGTCATGCGTTTCGTGGAAGTGGCAGGCGTGAGTACAAGGCTCACCGCCTACTTTAGCACATGTGCCTCATAGTGCACAGCCTCTCACTCGGAGGCGTGCCACCACGGCTCCCGTAACTTGCAGGAGGTGCGCGCCTACCCCCCAACTCCCCTGGGACTATCTAGTGCACGCGGGAATCCATTTTAACCGCGTAGTGATGTGTTTCGTGGAACTGGCAGGCGTGACTACAAGACTCACCGCCTTCTTTAGCAC